>NC_056726.1:975945181-976087681 GCF_019279795.1 Protopterus annectens | reverse complement strand
TTAGACAGTTGTTAGAGTAACAGGATTTGTTTTAATATGCATTTTCTGAAGGATTTGAAATCTGACACTCAAATGTATGCCATTATTTGGTGACTACAATCCTGAGATCATCCCACTGATTTCCCAGGAAAAAAGAGGAACATGCCATAAATATGAGCCAGATATCTGGACATTCTGGAAGAATATGTACAGTTGAGAGGTATGATTTATGCATACAACTTACTACCACTCCCAGGATTCAAACCATGGCTGTGTGTGCTAAAAATACAACAATTTCTGTTTCATCAGAGTGAGCTATTTAGACACCACTGGCTCTTCTTTCAGTATTTTCTTTGTAAGTCTCTCTTGGTTGTACAATCTGACCTTGTAATTACAACAGTCTTAGACAAACATTCCTAGACATATTTTTATGTAGTACAGTGTGAGAAAAGTGTTGACACAACAGTACTATTCTGATGTCAGATGTTGGGGCTTCATGTCATGCCATATAATACCAGAGTAAACACGACCAGTCCAGGATTTAAAACTTTATTGCCAGGCAGTTACATTTTCCATATCTGAAAGACCTGTGGGGGGAATGTTTGTTAACACTACCTGAGTGTTTCTACACATATTCCCAGATTCCTAGTTAATATTATGCACATACCTCTCAATCTCTTAATGCACACACTATATACAAAGCTTCACAACATGGGGGTACAAATAGGGGCATATTTTGAATATTTCTCTTATAAACTTGCAGAGTTGCTAGAGTAGCAGGATTTTTTTAATATACATTTTCTGAAGGATATGAGGTCTGAAAATCAAAAGTATGTCATTTAGTGACTACAATTCTGGGATCATCCCAGTGATTTGCCAGGGAGACAGAGGAACAGGCCTAATATATGAGCCAATTATCTGGACACTGTACAAAAACCTGTACAGTTGAGAGGTGTAATTATGCACACAGCTTACTACTACCACTCCCAGGATTCGAGCAATGGCTGTGTGTGCTAAAAATACAACAGTTTGAGTTTCATCAGAGTGAGCTATTGAGAAACTGCTGTCTGCTCCTTCAGTTTTTTATGTCTAAGTCTCTCTTGTTTATACAATCATACCTTGTACTTACAACAGTCTTATACAGACATTCCTAGACATATTTTTATGTAGCACAGTGTAGGTAACAGTGGTTAACACAACATTACTATTCAGAGACTGCTACACTAAATGCCATGCAATACCAAAGTAAACACAACCAGTCCAGGATTTAGAACTTTACTGCCAGGCAGTTACGGTTTTATTGAAATATGATCTACAGGGGACTATTACTGTCATATTGTCTGGTTTATCCAGTACAACCCATGCACAGTTTTTATACTGCCAGGTGACTTTCTAATACTTTATATTTATTTGGTATGACTACTACAAACAGGATTGTTACTCACCAGCCTTGTGATGCAGCCTTTGCAACCTACTAGCATGGGCTTCTTGATTCACAACCCACTCAGCTGCAGCTGTAAAGGGAATAAAGAAATATTTAGGCATACATATCCATCACATACACAGGCTGGACTTTAGTAAACAGTTATTGATATGAATATTTACACAGTGTTTGGACATCACCCATCTGACTTGCTTTATGGACCCACTGGTCCAAGACCTCCCTCTTTCTCCTCTTCAAGTCAGCATAGTGGTGCTGGACCTGCTCACCAGTCCAAGGGATACCAGTAGCACTGGTGAGATCATGGACGAGATGGTCCCAGGCTTCCACTTTATATTGGGAGCCCTGGTACTGGCCCTGCAGCAGTCTCTCATCATGGTTCTTTACCAGGAGTCCTACCATGACCTTGGACACCTGTATGCCCCAGCGGTCCACCCGAAAGTTCATGCCCTCGCCAACTCTTGCCATACTGCCTACAGTGGGAAGCTGCAACCAGTTATGAGCTATATTCCCACCTGTGGAGTTTAAATATGGCTGATTTCCCTCCCTTTGCCATGATTGGATGGTTTTGAATATGCTGAGCTAAGCTAAGGCAAAACTGCTTAGCTAATGTTGGCAGTGCTTAAAGGGGCAGGTTCAGCATTGCTTACTAATGGGCAAATCCACTTAACTGGGCTACTCATTGCTTAGAAGTCATATTTTCACAATGCTTACACCTGGTAAGCAGAGCTGTGCAATGCTTAGCATTGCTGATCTTTTTATTTTATAGACTATTTGCTGTATGGGATTGATTCATAATTCATTACATACTATAAATCTGTTTACTGTCCCTGACATCCACCAATGTGCTTTCATTACATTTATTCCGGTGTGACTATACTGTATGGGGCACTTATGTTTATTTGGGGGTTTTGCAACTTTATTACACTGGCACCTCACATCTGGACCTACTACAGTACTCTGGTTAACAAATATATCCATTTCATAGCTAATTATAAAATAAAATGTTTATGTACTGCTTTCACATGTAAAATACAAGTTTGTCCCAGTGAGGATCGAACCAGGAATGGCTGTTTGGAAAGCATATGCTCTACCCACTACAGTATTGCAGCACTGCTTAAGGTGGATGTCTCTTGCTATTTAACTTCTGGTGCTGTTTAAGCTGGCCTGAGTGTAGCTAAACGACGGGCACACCCATGCAGCTACGCTTAATCTTTATTGCATTTATAAAAAAAAATGTATCTATTGTGTGTTTTTATTTGTACCCTTCTGAATATCCCTGCTAATGCTAAACCTGTTATTCTATTAACTTTCTGCTTTGTGGGATGACTGTCCCTTATGGCTTTGTCCAGATTTCTTACCTTGATGGGTTGGGGATGTTACGAACATTCTCACTCGTTTGCATACCTTCCAAGTGTACAGGATTTCACAGACTGTCCAGATTTTTGACACATATTTTTGGTGTGATCTTCCTAATATGTGTTACTTTCTGGCAAATAGCTGAGGATTGAAGTCATTAAATAATGACAAACACTTGAGTTTAAGACTCCACATCCTTTAGAAAATTCATGATAATGCAAAACCTATTATTCTGTCAACTTTCTAAGTTTGTAACAGCAAATATTTAAAATCTGTCCCTATTTGTCCCCCCATCATTTTAGGCTTTGTCCAGATATTTTGCTCTAAGAAGTTGACAGGCATGCTCATTTATAATTGCCAAATGGCAATTCTGGACTGCAGGGAGCATATGTATTGTGAGAGCTCTGCTCTCAGACACACCCCCTGCACTCATACACAGCACCGTGTCCATTTTATAGCATGGCAGCTTGCCTTCATACATATGGATGGTGCGCTGCCTTGCTGTACAAGAATGGCCCCTGCATGCAGGAATAAGTTATTCCTGCACGGCTGCTTGCTGAATCCTGGGGAGAGTATATCTGTAGCTTTGTCTTTTTTGATAAGAATCAAGGCTTGCAGAAACTATTAGCACTGATAGTGACTCCCTGCTGGTTATTTTTCCAACCACCCTCTCATTCCTTGATCTTCTTTTTAAACTTGGTGATTTTTAACCTGCTCACCTTTACTGCAAATTGAGCTTTATAAGCTCCTTCCTTTCTGCACTGCTCTTGATATCTTGAATTATTTATTTGCCTTTCCTTGTGCTTATTTAAAAAAAAACACACATTTTGCCTCCCATTGTTTGTTCTACTGATTTACTTGCTCTAAATTCATTATCTATCTAGCTATTGGATAAAGTAGTGTATTTTTACACTTGCAAGCTCTTTTCTGTGTTTTTGCACCACGCAGACAGAGGCTTTTCCATCTAGTGGCAGTGGGTAGTAGCCTAGTCTGTATAAGTTGATGAAACACACTAGAGATTCCTGCATGTAATTGTTTTATTGGCCATAGGGCTTATTAATCAGCTTACCTTGTTTTTAGTGCTTGGCTCATTTCTATAAAGCAAAATAATTTTATTTTATAATCACACTTTTATCAGCTGTTTAAAGTTCACTGCTGTTATCTTGAATTACTTATTGCCTTTATTTAAGTTTAAGCTTGTTTGTGGTAGCATTTCACTCAGGACACAATTTTACTGTGCTTTTACATTAGGATGACTGGGATTATTCTTCTAGTGGCAGTAGATGTTTATCTGGTATGTCTGAATTGGATAGCACACAAAAAGGCTATAAGTATAGTCATTTTATTGGCCAGAGGGCTCAGTAGTCAGTTTTCTGTATTTCCACTGCTGATATAAATTTGCGACATTCGCACAGAGCTGCTTCTCATGCCATTGCCCTGTATAGATGCAAACATCTGGAAACATTGTTTATGTTCATTATACTGTGAAAGTTTACTGTGCTATTTATTATTTTGCTTTGCAATTCTTTAAAGCTTAAAGTTGCATTTTCAAACTGCTATAAGGGCTGCTGTTCTTCACTGAAATACATTGTATCTAGTGCTTGTTAGTATTAGGCATTTGTCTGTGCTTCCTCAACACTTGGGGTCCAAAGCAGTCACTTTACATTAATAGGGTCAAAGTCTGTACTCTTGTCACAAGAGAGGGCTGATTTTTACCTATCTGAGCTGGTGAAAAGTTCATTGCATGCTTACCTGATTGACCTTAGGGTATAGTTAGTGTAAAATTAGCTTTTTTCTGATCTTATATAAGTCTCACATTTGTGGGAAGCTGCTCTTTATTTAGTGGTAGTTAATGGTGCTTTGTATATATGCAATTACCAGAAGTTGGAATTTCACTATAAAAACACCTCAGAACTTTACCTCAGTCCTGTGTTACTCACAGAGCAACTAGTTTGCATGGTGAGCAGCACTTACACATTTAGTTATGACTATTTTGGTCTGCCTTACCTTATTATAGTACCCAGAACTATCGCTGCTCAGACAGCATCTAGTTTGGACACTGGGCAGCATTATTAGTTAAGTTAGCTGCAGATTACATCAATTAAGCATCCTTCCCTCATCTGGTCACAAACACCCTCCACTCCTATCCCTTGCAAGTACACATTAGGACCTGCAATAATGGATGAGCACTTATCTGAAATCTCTGCATCTGTCTTGGTGGACATGGGTACCCTAAGGCAATGTAGCAATTGTCTTATGTACACAGACAACCACTTAATTCTGAAACAGACAACTGTAGTATGTGAGAGATGTCACTGGAGGCTAGACTCTCACATACAGACACAAAAAGCAACAAACAGGTTGTCAGCAACTCACACACATCACCCACTGCACCCACAAAGACCCACATATACAGAGGTGCTCACATGTAACTTACCTAAACCTCAAAGGCCTCTCAGGTGCAGAAAATCTGCATGCACACAAGCAAGACAACTCATAAAACCACATCTCATTGTGTCTCAGCTATCAAGCTCATAATGCAAAACACTCCAAAACCCAATATTCTGATCCTAGGACACTCCATTGTGAGACACACTGACATCCCTCTTACCAAGGTGTATAAGAAGAAGGTTACAGCTAGCTGCCTGTCAGAGGCCAGGATCCACCAGATCATGCAAGGACTCAGGTCACTTACCCCTAACTACCAGTATCACTCAGTCATGGTCCATGTGGACATGAATGACATGAGATGTATCTCCTTGGACTATACGAAGAGAGACATGATTGGGCTCTCAAAATATGTGCCACAGACAGGTGTGAGCCTAGAACTGATCAGCATTCTACCATCTCCAAGGATGATGCCACAATACCATCAGAAATGTATTGACTTTAACAATTGACTTAGTTACTGGTATCATTCTAAAGGGGTCTAATGCTTGCAGCTGCTAGCACAGGGTGGGCAGGCCATGCTGTTTTGTCAGGGATAATCTTCACCTGTCACCTGTAGACTATCCAGTATTGGCCAAAACATTATCCACCCCATAGTCCTTTTTTAAGCATTGTCAAACAGATATACCCCAGGGATTACCTCAGTGTCACTGCTCGACAGAGGCACAGCAAAATAATGGGTATAGTTCCCCATACTAAAGGGGTGGCGTAAGCCACAAAACTATGGGCTAGGCTTGTAAATGCCCTCGGGCAGATAGCCTAGTATGAACCTATGAACCTATGAACCTATGAACATAACAAAAGCCTATTGAGGACAAGTTAGAGCTGTTACTGTTCAGTGCTAGGAGTCTCAACAACCAACTGCACTTCCCAGAAGCTCTCTTCACCCTCAAGAATGCTGATAGCTGTGCAGTTACTGAAACATGATTCAAAACAATGGAAAGCACTCCAGCAGTGCATGGCTATAATGCCTTTCATACATTCCAACCACACACTGAACCTGAAAGAGCAAAAGGCAGGGGTGTATCTATCTACATAAAGGATAAGTACACCTTAAGGCTGGTCAAACAATATGACATACATGAGCTACTCCATGTCCAACTCTCCACTGGAAAAATCCATTATCATATTCTTGCTGACTACCAGTCCCCCACAATGAAACAGGAAGCCCATACAGCATACCTGAAGTTACAACAATCACTCACCATCCAGCCCAATACCATACTCATGAGTGATTTTAACTACCACTCCATTAATTAGGAGACATACATGATCATTAACAAGCAAGGCCAACAATTTCTTGACTTTGCAAATTCAAGAATTCAGGAATATGGCACCACTAGGCTTTCGGCTGCTGGCAAAGGCTCAGTCTCAAAAGCAAAATTGCTGATGTATAATTTGTCAATCATAACAAAATAAGGGTTATGCTGCTAAACACTTGCAGTTTAAACCAAAAACTGCACACCCTGTAAGCACTGCTATCACTGGAGGATGAAGATATCTGTGCAGTCACAGAAACCTGGTTCAAGGCTTCAGAGAGTACCCCAATCTTGTAAGGCTACAATGTCTTCCACACCTTCAGACTGCAAAACAAGCATGTGAGAACCAAAGGAGGTGGTGTTTCCATCTATATTAGAGATAAATTCACCTCCTGACTAATTACACAGGACAACTCCATGCAGTTATTCCAAGTTCAGATTACTGTGAAGAAGACCGCTATTCAAGTCATAGCTAGTTATAGATACCCCTCCATGGATCATGATGCTCACAAGGCTTACTTGACCAATCTGGAGTCGATCCAAATATTGCCAAACACTCTGGTCATGGGGGATTTCAATTATCCCACCATCAACTGGGAAACCTGTTCTAGCCCAAACTCACTAGTGCAAAAGTTCCTTGACTTTGTTAACTCAAATGCCCTGGAACAAATTGTTCAAACCCCAACAAGGGGAACAAACATACTAGAGCTAGTTCTCACTAACATGACAAACAAATGCACTGCCGCAACTGTCAGACTCTCAGTTAAATCTGACCACAAATCAGCTGCCCTTGAACTGGCACTAATAGCAGAACTCACAAAGGGTGAAATCAGACTAAAAAAAACTTCACAAAGGCAAACTATACCCTCCTAGGGGAAGGTATAAATGTTTTGCAGCCCTCCCCACCTATCTGGAAGTGGTAATTACAGCAAAACTTACACTAAAGCCCTGTACAATCACTTGCATAAGTGCATAGACTCAGCTGTCCCAAAGAGAATTAAAGCTAGAACCCCAAGTAAAGACAAGCCACACTGGCTGACATCCAGGATCAACAAATTTTACAACAAATGCAAAGAGTTGCTGTTTAGGAAAACTATGGCAAGGTCCCAACAATAGAAAAGCACCCTCAGCCTCAACAGGCAAATAAGACAACATGTCAAGTCCTCTAAGGGTAACTGAGAAAAAACCTGGATATCACAGCCAAGGATAACCATAAGTTCTTTTACAGCTGCGAACACAGCCTAAAAGGTAGGACCCAAGCCTGCACCAAACTAGTGTCTAACGATATCACACACACTGATCCCTCAGAGATAGCAGACCTGCTAGAGGACAGACTTGTTGAAAATATCACTCCCTTATCCCCTCCAGACTTATCACAAACCTTGGCCCCAACTGCCCCCCCCCACCCTACATATCCAAAGAGCAGGTGATTAAAGCCTTGTCTAAGGCAGAAAACACAGCCTCTATGGGACCAGACAGCATCCCAGGCTGTCTCCTAAACATATTGAAACATGAACTAGCATCACCATTAAGTACACTATTCAATCACAGCCTAACCACAGGCTGTGTTCCTGCAGAATGGAGAATGGCAACAGATATTCCACTCCAAAAAGGTGGCTTAGCAACAGACTCAGGGAATTATAGACCAAAATGTCTGGCCATCCTCATCTGTAAGGCTATGGAATGCATCATCATGGACCCCATAGATAAAGACATAGGCAACCTCCACATCTTGGATCTAACCCAATTTGGCTTCATCAAGGGCAGATCCTGACTGTTAAACTTGGTGGATTTCTTGAAAAATGAGACCAGGACCACTGACAAGGGCAAATCTATGCACACAGCATACCTTGACTTGGCCAAGGCCTTCAACACAATCCCACACTTTTGCCTTACTGATAAACTTAGCAAACTGAATGTAAACGCCTTTGTTGTTAAATGGGTTGCCAACTGGGACACCAGCCAGTCACACACTAACAAAGTGGGTGACTCCACATCAACCAACAGACCTGTCACCAGCGGGGTGCCACAAAGGTCAGTGTTGGGCCCCTTACTGTTTCGTATATACTTCACAGAAGTTCAGGCCAAAACTAAGGGGCTGTGGCTGACCAAGTTTGTGGATGACTGTAAACTGAGTGCAATTATCAAATCCCCAAATTATGTCAGTATACTTCAGGAAAGTCTTATGGAAACCAAATGACTGGTGTCTTTGTCATGGTCTCAAACTAAATGCAAAGAAATGCATCTTCATTCCCTTCGGCAAAAGCAATGTCCCTTCACACTATCAAATTAACAATACCCTCTGCACCTACGAAGTAATAAGGGATCTGAGATCACAAGTAGACTTCAACCTTAACTTTGACCACCATGTGTCTACTATAGTAAGGAAGGCTTTCTACATAGCACACTTGATAAGCAAAGGCATAACCTATAGAGCAAAGGATGTTATAACCCCACTATACTCATCACTAATCAGGCCCATAACTGAGTATAATGCCCCTTTTGGTATGTACCATACAAAGCACCTGCAGCAACTGGAGAGACCTCAGAGGTTTCTAACAAAGATGATCAAGGGACTCCAGCATGTGCCTTACACAGACTGACTAAAGTCCCTGTCACTATACTGGAGACTTATACCTGTCTTACATAGTAATTGCTGACCCAAACCTAATGAATTTGTTGCACATCTGTAAATCAAACAGGACTAGAGCTACCTGTTCCAGAGACCAAAATATGGCCTGTGACTTGAATAGGACATGCTGAAGGGACAGATTTGTCTCCCTGCAACTGCCATGTCTTTGGAATAGGCTGGAAATCATGTGAAGGAGTGGATGTCTATGACACTATTCAAAAGGAATCTGGGCAAGTCGATGGGGCACCAAAATGTAGTACTGGGGATAATACCCACAACTCTCCTGGACATGAGAGTCATTACTAAATGCAATCCTAGGCATTGACTAGTGTTTCTATGATATTAACATTGGGATGAAACAGCTAGGCTTGAAATGACCTCCGGGTCGATAGGCTAGTTACCTCCTATGATCTTAAGTACCCTGGAACAGCTAGTCTGCACTCCAACTAAGGGAACAAATATCCTAGATCTGGTACTCACAAATATGGGAGAGTTCTGTACCTCCCTAGTGTGATGTCCTCATTGGTAAGATCAGATCACAAAGTGGTCTCCCTTGAAATACCTAACACCAAAAAAGGTTTAAGAACGTCTCTATGGTAAACTACCCACTATTACGGGATATAGCAAAGTTAGTTTGCAAGCTCCCCCAAATACAGATAACATATAATCCTATGCAGAGGCATACACAATAGCCCTGTATGACCATATAAACAGTTGCATAGAAACAATAGTACCAGACGAAAATAAACCCAGGTCAAATCGCAAAAGTGAGCCACCCTGGTGGACCTTTGGTATTAATAGGCTGTACAACAAAAACAAGAAAATCATGTTGAGAATTAAGAGGAATGGTGCACAACCAAGCAAAATGTCCCTCATTAGTTTACATAAGAAAATTAGGGAATTAGTCAATTCTCTGAAAGCAAACTTTAATGTAAAAATAGCTTGTGCAGCTAGGGATAACCATAAGAGGTGATCTGTGCCTGACGTATAAAGCCATGACCAATCCAGAATTAATGGACATGCTGCACCTCAGAAAATGCAAATCCCATTGAGCTACATGCTGGAGAGACTTGAACCTCAGCACTGAAATAAATAGGACATGCTGGAGGGACAGATTCATAACCCAGAGGCTCCCTTCACTCTGGAATAAAATCCCAGTCCAGGTTAGGCAGAGTCCCTCATTGACTCTCTTCAAGAGGAATCTTGATGAGAGGATGGGAGATAGTAGGTTTACCCCTGGTATCACTTCTGTGTCACTGTTAGACAGAGGCACAGTATACTAACCTCGAAAAAGGGCATAGCAAAATTCATTTAAAATGGGTGGCGAAAGCCAAACACACTCTGGCTAGGCTTATAAATGCCCTAGGGCAGATAGCCTAGTATGAAACTATGAACCTATAAAATATTTTTTAGTTATGCCCATAATTTTAAGGACAACACCCAACAATTGCAGAATTAATTGCAGATTGCACCACCTATATTCAGACAGAAGATATAGCAAATTTGCTGGCTCACAAATCCAGCTCAAATTTTACCTCCCCATCTCCCCCGGTTCTCACAAAAAAATACCCTTCACCTACCCCGCCAATTATCACTAAAGAACAGGTTGCCACTGCACCCTCTAAAGCTAAAAACATTTCTTAAATGGAGCCTGATGATATACCAGGTTGCCTATTAAACAGCTTAAATCAGGAATTATCAGGCCCATTAACATTTCTATTAAACCACAGCCTCCAGACAAGCTTTGTCCTGACAGAGTGGAGGACAGCAACAGTCATCCCTCTGCGTAAAGGGGGATTATCTACTGACTGGAGAAATTAGAGTCCCTAAGTTTGACTAGTCTTATATGTAAGGCTATGGAAAGACTAATCATGGACCTGATAAATAATCTCATAGAAAACCTCCAGTCACTGGACGCAACCTGATTCGGCTTTTTTAAAGGCAGTTCATGCTTACTGAAACTGGTGGATTTCTTTGATAAGGTCACTAAGGCCATTGATGAAGGTAAAACAGTACATACTGCCTACCTTGACTCGACCAAGACATTTGACATGATTGCCCATTCAGGTATTATACATAAACTTACAAAACCGAGCATAAATTCCTGCTTCACCAGATGGATAGCAAATTGTCTCACAGACAGGACACATGTGGCTAAAGTGGGTGAATCCAGATCCAGTTAGAGGCCATTTACTAGTGGTTTGTAACAGGGCTCAGTGCTGGGACCACACCTGTTCAGAATATACTTCTCTGAATTCAAGGCTAATGTGGAAGGTCTCTGGATGACATAATTTGCTGACAACTGCAAGCTGGGGGCAATCACTGAATCCCCCAACAATGTAGATATCCTTCAGGATGGTTTCGATCAGACAAATGATTGGCCTAATACTAAATGTGAAAAAAAGGCATTATCACACCCTTTGGTAAGTCAAATATTCCTGCAAATTACAACATCAGGAGCACACGCCTAAGAGTAGACTCAGAGGTGAGAGATCTAGGTACACAGATAGATAGTAGCCTGAATTTTGACTGCCATATGTACATAGTGGTTAGAAAGTCCTTCTATGTGGCACAACTTATAAGTAAAGGTATTACATCCAGATCCATAGAAATTATAGTCCTGCTATACTGCACCCTCATTAGATCAATAATCAAGAACAATGCACCATTTGGCATGTACTTGACTAGGCACTTACAGTAGTTTAGAATGCCCTCAGAGGTTCCTCACAAAGAAAATACAGAGCATAAACAATGTGTCCTAAGCGGATAGACTAAAAGCCCTATCCTTTTCTCTTTCTCCTACTGTCTATTAAGAGGGGACCTATGTCTGACCTACAAGGCACTCACAAATCCAGCCCTGATGGAACTGCTACACATCTGCAAGTCAAACAGCAAAAGGGCCACCTGATCTAGGGATCTAAATTTAGTCAGCGACTCAAACAAAACATGCTGAAGAGACAGATATGTGTCTCAGAGATTGACCCTTCTTTGGAACAGGCTTCTTATTGATGTTAAGCAGAGCCCCTCCTTGGCCCTCTTGAAATGCAGTTTTGATCAATGGATGGGGAATCACAAATTCACACTTGGAGTAGTGCCAAAGTTCTTATGGACAGGAGCAATCTGTAACATTCTCAAGGCATAGACACAAGCCCATGCTATCCTCATGCCCCTAGGGGCCATATATTGGGTAAAATTGGGTTATATTGGCTAGGCTTGTAAGGGCTCTTAAGCCATTAGCCTAGTAATTTCCTATGAACCTATGAACTAGCTAATCAAGTGAATAACTTACTGCCTTGTTAAATTATTACACAATGCCTTGCCACAAGAAAGTATTTGAATCCTCACCTTGCAAAAACTAAACTGGCCTTCACTACCAACTAATAGTGTGATTGACTTATTGGCTTGCTAAATTATTACACCATGTATTACCATAAGAGCAGCGAGGTATGAGGTAGTGGTAGCCAGAGGACTACATGTGTTGGAGCGAAGGAACTCCTCAAAGCAGTAGGTGATTTTCTGTGTTACTTGCCCCATCACAGACATATAAAGAACATGTAATCTGAAGGACAGAAAATTAAATTTCTTTTTATTTTAAGTTTCTATTGGATTTTCAGTTTGTAAAATAATTACAAAAATATTTACAGTCAGAGATTTGTGAACATAATAAAAGAAAAAATTTCAACTAAACCTCACACACAAAAGAAAAAACAACTTTTTATAGGAGTGTCCATTAACCATCAAGCCATTCAAGTTATCATATTTTACATTAAATCTAAAATACAGTTATTTTTGCTAATCAAGCAGATCTCTAAGTTTTATCCATGCATTTTAACAAGAGGTAATTCTGGTTGTTCTTTATTATTTATTTATTTTATTTATTTTACATTTGTTAACCGGGTTAGTCTGGCTGAGCTTTTGGCTCATTTTCAGCAGAGACCCGGGGAGAAAAGCTCCTCAGGACTAGAACACAATTTATTAAGTAACATCGTAGTAACAATCAGCTATAGGAGAGACCTGGAGAGAAAAAAAATCTCCTCAGGCAATTCAATTATACAGAGTATTAACAATTGGCAGACAAGTATGTGAGTTGTTACAAACAAGGTTTTAAACAATTAGCAGAAGAAAATTCTTGACTTAATTGTAATGATTTCAAGGTGATGTAATGTTTATAAATTATTTGAAGGAGAGTATAGCTTTATTCTTCCAGTTATGAGTTATAACTTTTCTCACTATAAATGGGGAGTCTGCATGTCCTCCCTGTGGTCACGTGGGTTTCCTCCAGGTGCTCTGGTTTCCTCCCACATCCCAAAGACATGCTGTAGGTGGATTGGGCACTCTAAAGTGGCTCTAGGTGTGAGTGCATGCATGTGTGTACCTTCTGTGGACGATTGGGCGATGGGCTGGCAACTCGACACCATAAAACTCCACTGCCAATCATGAGCAGACAGGTGATCTGCTGTGGTGACCCCTAACTGAGAAAAGCTGGGAGAAGAAGAAGATAGTATAGACCACAAAATGTGATATTTCATTTTTAACACATATAGGAATAGGAGTGTTAAAAATGATTAGTAATTTAGATAAAACAAATTTATCTTCCCCCAAAAAAAGCCTGTAAAAAGAAAAAAGAAGTTATGTACTCACCATAATGTTCCATGTTTGTTGTCCAGTATCTCACCTTCAGTCTTACTGAATGGGTTCAGAGCTGAAACCTCGGCTCCAACTCAGCCTATACTAAAGCTCGAGAGCTTCTGCTGGCTCATGGCTGAGTCCTATCCCATGGTGCTTAGCTACTCTCCCCCAGATCTCGTTTGAGAAGGAAGGTTCCTATGATATGTATAATATCCAAAAGGATACTATCTGAAAAAACATATTGTCAAAGGGATTAACAAGAAAAGGCAAGAAGGAAATCAGACCTTATCTTCCAATTTCTGAGAAAAATTCCTCTAGATACTCCAGGAGGGGGATGGCTGGGAGTGACGCAAGACTGAAGGTGAGATACTGGACAACAAACATGGAACGTTATGGTGACTACATAACTTCTTTATGTTATGTTGTCCCATCTTGCTTTCAGTCTTGCAGTTTGGGACAGAGTACCCAGCACTTTTTTCTTGGGTGGCTCAAGGGAGTAAACTCCTCAGGACAGTGGAACCAAAGGATTCCCTGTTCCAGAAGGCCACATCTACTTTGTAATGAGTAATAAAGGTATGAGGGTTTACCCATGTAGCAGCAGCACAAACTGAATCCAGTGGAAGTCTGGATTGGAAGGCAATGGAAGTAGATACTGCTCTAGTTGAATGCCCTTTGATTTTCCCTGATGGTTCCTTATTGTGGGAATCATAGACATATGTGATGGTTTCCGTGAGCCATTTGGACAAAGTAACTTTTGAGATTGCCAAACCTTTTTTATTTTCTGAATAGGAGAGAAAGAAATTGGCCCAACTTTCTAAATTGTTTTGTCCTGTGCAAGTAAAAAAACATAACTGTCTATGCACATCCTTCTGATGGAGATTATACTCTGCCTTGTTGCCATAGTTTGGAAAAAACACTGGTAATTCTATATGCTGGTTTAAATTGGCTTGAGAACAAACTTTTGGTAAGAAGGAAGGATTTGTTCTGAGGGAAACTCTATTGTTATGGTAGATCAAATAAGGTGGATGGATTGACAAGGCTTGCAACTCTGATTATCTCCTGGCTGAAGCAATTGCTGTCAGGAAGAGTGTTTTCCAAGATAAAAATTTTAATGAACAAGATGATGCTGGTTTGAAAGGGGGCAGAATCAAAGACAATAATACTAGATTGAGGTCCCAAGGAGGAGGAGATTCTCTGATGGGAGGTCTTAACAGAAGGGTACCTTTTAGGAAGGCTTTGCATAGTCTATGAGACATTAGACTAGATCCTGATTCTCCCACATGATAATTAGAAATAGCAGCTAATTGAACTTGGATAGTGGCTGCTGCAGCCCCTTGATTAAAGGTTTCTGTTAAAAATTCCAGGATTAGAGGTATAGATGCTGTAAAAGGATCTATATGTCTTCTGTCATCCCAACAAGAGAACCTCTTCCATTTGCTTATATAGAGATTCCTAGTTGTCTGCTTGTGCGAAGAGACTAGAATGTGATGAACTGCAGGGGACAATTCCAGAAGCCTGGCTAAGAGTGGAAGTGGAGCAGCCAAGCTGTCAGCTTGAGGTTGTGGAGTGCAGGATGGAGCATTCCTGACTGATGTATCAGAAGATCCGGCACGGGGTCCAGGATCCATGGGTCCTCCTGAAGGTAGGGCCAAAGGAAGTGGAATCAAATCTGATGAGGCCAGTATAATGCAATGAGAATTAACCTGCGACTCAACAACTTTGTTTTCTGTATGACCATTGGAATCAAGGGAAATGGGGGAAAGGCATAAAGAAAATCCAGGGTCAATCATGAACCAGTGCATCCCTCTGTGACTTTCCTGGAGGGGAAATTAGGGCAAATTAGTTGCTGCATTTGGAATTGAATGGAGTGACAAAAAGGTTGCAGTAAGGCTGGCCCCATTTGCAAAAAATTTGATTTGCAACTTCCTGATTGAGGGACCATTCGTGAGGCATGAGAATCGCTCTGCTTAGCCTGTCTGCTATAACACTGGATTTCCCTGGGATATGCATTGCTGTCAGAAAACGTTGAAAAGATATCGCCCATTGCCATACTTTCTGGGCCTCTCAACATAGAGGGAAGGATCTGGTTCCCCCCTGTTTGTTGATGTACCATACCACCAACATATTCCCCTGAATTCTCAAAAGCTTGCACGGCGTGCATGATTAGTGTAAGAGGTAATTTTGCCAATATGGCGGCCGAACGATCCACGTACGTGGCCGTTTGACATATATAAGTGCTCTAGCACTAGTGCTGCACGTTCCCAGCCCCCGTATGCAAATTACCTCATTTGCAGATGGAAACCATGCAAATGAGGTAAATCTGCCATCCAGGAAGCAGGAATCAGGGCATGCAGGACTAGCGTAGTATGCAAAAATGTACTCAGTTAGTAACATAGTACTGTACTGCAAAATCCAAAACGGGGACATGACAGCTCCAAATAAAGGCTGCATATCATTGAGGAAGCATGCCAATGGCCAAGTATAAGGCCATTGGCATTACAAACAATGCAAAATGTACAAAATACATTTTTTTATTATATGTCCGCCGATCATGGTTGGTGAAGCATAGGGCAGTGGCGTGCAAACAGGAATGGCAGGGAAATAAGAAAATAAACCTAAAAAAAAGCAGTCTAACTAAAATCAGTATTCCACCATGCAAGTCAATGGCAGGCAAAAGACAACCTGGCTAGTGAATAGTGGTTGCAAAGGGGGAAGGCACAGTGTGACACATGTAACTATGCATTAGCAGGCAATCCTATGCAAATGAGGGGATGGATAGTGAATCCCAGTTTTCCCCAGCATGTAAGGAAGGTCCCAAAAGGGTAAGAGTATGAATAGTTGAGTACAAGACTAGGAGGTAGGTGACATCATGGGTGGATGTGTCAGGCATACTGTAAGCGGATTGGAGCCCTGTGGCTTGGGTATGCCCCCAGCTTAGCACAGCCAAGCTAGGGGGTGTGTCTAAACCTGCCCAGCACTCTTTACAAACTGTAAGTGGGTGTGTGCACCACGCACCGGGATTTACAGGAAGACAAAAGAAGCAAAATTAGGAAACAGCAGCAGTGTCCACAGCTGAGTACTCTGTGCAGTGCTGCCCCCGGTCCAAACAGAAGGGCAATGGGAAGGGAAATCAGCAAGTAGGAAGCTAATCAAGGAGAGCTATCATATCTGGCAGGTGAAATGTATCAGAAGCAGCCAATTACACAGCCAGCAGCCCAGCCCAGAACACTACTATAAACTAAGCATACACTTTCCCCACTGGTGTTTCCCACACTCTAAACCACCGGTGTATACAAGCAGGGAGATTTTAACAAACAAACCTACAAAATGAGAAGGGCTGCAGCAGGCAACATAGAACAACATGTGCAAGAGGCTAAGGGTGGTGAGGATGTGCATGCTGCCAAACAACCCACAGTGAGGAGACGGAGAGGAGTGTACAGACCCAAGGTAACCTACCAGGGTCTACATAAGCTGGAGATAGTGGAGCATTATAGGGTGGACAGAGACCTCCTACAACAAGTATTTAAGCTGTGCGGGCCACACCTGACACACCAAACCAAACAAGGGGAACCCAGCCCAGTGGATACCAAACAATGTGTAGGCCTAGGTACACTAGCCACAGGTACCCCCAAAAGCACAAATAAGGATAGCATGGGGATCTCACAGGCATCAAAAGCCAGAGTATTCCACAAGTTCCTGGATGCCATGTCAGCACATGCCAGTGAGCAGGTATATTTCCTCAACACCTGTAAGGTGTTGACTGGCAATATGCGTCTCTTCCACCAAGGATAGTGGATGATATAGACTGCACGCATATATGCATCAAAGCACCACCCAGTGAGCAGAGTAGGGCCTACATTAACCACAGGGGCATCCCCTCCATCAACTGCCAGGTCGTATGTGATGCCCAGGGCATTATAATGAATGTGTGTGCTGGCTGCCCAGGAAGCTATGACGATTCCCACATATGGCATCTGACGCAGCTGTACCAGAGATTTGCCTATGGGGAGATCCCCTGCGGTCACCTAGTGGGGGATGCTGGGTGCACACTGGAGCCGTGGCTGATGACACCCATCAGAAATGCACACAAACCTGAACAACAATGCCATAATGAGGCACATGCACAGGCCAGACATATAATAAAGCATGTTTTCGGGATGCTCAGGTCATGGTTCCGGTGTCTGGACACATCTGGTAGAGCCTTGCAGTATGCACCAGCTACATGTACCCAAATTGGTATGGTATGTGGGATGCTACACAATATGATCCTGCAGAAACAGCTGCAGTAGGAACAACATGGGCAGGGCCACACAGCCCCCCACCAATGCCAAGGCCTGCACAGGCACAGAGGGACCCAGAGAAGGAAGAACCTGAGCCTGCCCCAGTAGGCAGAAGGAGGTGTGCCCGGTATACCCTGGCCTTGGCAAAGAGGCAATACATAGCAAATGCACTGACACAGTAGGGTCCCAGGGAATGGCACCTCTCTCCGACTCGCACATACAGTAAAAGGGATGCCAAACATGACACCACCTGTGCTCAACCATGTATAGGGAGTGTACTATGTGCATCTGACATAGGCAGTCCTCCAGCACCATCCGCAAGTCTGGCACACCCACAAGGTAAGTCAATCAATCTACCAATTGCCAAATGGAGTAGAATGTGTTGTCACCAGTAGCTACGGTATGGATGTGAGCATGCAAGGGAATTGGCTGGCTGAATGTTACAGCAGCAGACAGAAGACACCCATAGTGCCACCCTGACATGTGTAACACATACTGGAGTCAACATAGTTGGCAATACTACACAGGGAGACAGAAGCAACTGCAGGAAATGTGCTGTGCGAAATGTGTGTCCATATGAATGACCTGCACATGCCAGTTAGGACAGTTTACATACCCAACAACAGTTGCAGCCAGCAGGCAGGTGGACACAAACCCAAACAGTGTCTGTGCCATGGCCCCAGTATGATGGCTAGGGTTAGCCCCACCCCCAGGCCTACACAGACAGACCAAAGCAGGGCAGGCAGTGGGATGCCAGTTCTGAAGGGTAGTACATCAGGCAATAATATGTAGGGCAACCAAAGCTACGATCTGTAGTGCACTGGTGTGCCTCTAGACAACATGATAGTTAGCAATACAGAATGAAATGGAGTACATGACATACCAGTACAGTCCCAGAAAATGTGTACAAGTGTCACTTGTGACCCCCCATCTGACATAGCAATGTAATGACAGTCAGGTGTGCCCCCCACTCCCATGTAGACATGTAGAAACAGTCAGGTGTGCCACTACCCCCGCTCCAGCGTAGAAATGTAATAACAGTCAGGTCCCCCCCCCCAATCCTGTGTAGAAATGTAGTAACATGCCTGAGTAGGTATAATACGAGTGGAGCAGAGATGCCCAGAGGTGCCCAAGGTAACATGATAGGTTGTAGCATGTGCACAAGATGCAGTCTGTGTGTGTTAGGATGGTGTGTGTCCCATATTGTGTGAGAGTGGTCAGTATGTATGCATGTCGAGGTAAGACCTGATGGTCATAGCCCAGTACTGCTGATGACAAGGACAAGCCCTCACAACTGCAGTGCCAAGGACAATCCCCACCAGTATACCACCTGATAGAAGTAAGCCAATGTAAATGTATGGTGGTAATATGTGTCACCATCTGAAAGACTGACATGGCATGGCTGTTGGGCTAGATATACAAGCAGTGCACAGGGGAATGTCTGGCCAAACACCTGCAGATCACAAAGGAGGTAGGACTGATATATTGGGAAACAGCTGGTGTACCTGCACATACCAGCATACCAGGAATGCCCCATGCATATCTGTGTGTCAGATGCAAGTAATGTCCATAGCACACATGCACCCAGCTCACACAAACCCCACCCACAGGTACCTCTCCGACCATTTACCTGCTGTGGGGAATGGCTACAGTATGACCCCCTCCTGTACATGGCAATAGTGGAAGAATGCAGCATGCAGTGCAGGTGTCCCATGCAGGTGTGTCCCTAGCTGTACATGGCACCCTACCAGCATCCACGCCACCTGATCAAGACTGATAGAAGGAACTTGCATGAACACCTATCACACCTATCCTGTCACCCCAGGGGAATATACTGTCTGGTGGTCTGCAACTGTAGGCCTAACAGAATGCAACGGCCTGTCACATGTGGCCCGCAGCAACACCTAATGTCCCACAGGCCTCTGCCAAAGGCCTGTGTCTCACATGTGCTGCCAATGCATGTGAAGTCCTGGACACCAAAATAACAACATAACACACTCCACATAAGCCATATGCACTGCATGAGCTGTGGACTAACACTAATACACACCTGTGATGGCGTGATAGCCTTAGGGAAAGTATCAGAGAATGCATGCAGAATGTCTGGAAGAGGTTAGATTAACATGGGGGTGGGTGGATGGGCAGCATGGAATGTGCAGGGTCTGACATAAAGCTGTGTGCCTACACTATCCCTGGCTGCAAACACATAAATGGGTGGCTACACACCTGCCCGCACACCACAATAGGGTTAATGTCCTGACCCATGGCCCCTGCCTCTGGGCAACCTCTGCAAATCTGTACAGCTGTGAGGCATTTCCACAGCAAGATAAGCCCAGACTGTCTTGTCAATGGGTGTACAAGTATGGGATCCCCCACCAGCACACTACCAAGGTGCTGAACTGGATACACAGACCCAGAAGCAGGTGTCTGCAGCTCCCCCTCCAGAATGGCATAACTTACCATGAATATGTAGGTGTCTGCACACAATACTGGACCCAGCTGCAGTCACCCTTGTCCCCAAAGACAGCATTGTGAGCAAGAATGTCAACCTGGCAGTACATGGAGACAGACAACATCACTGTATATAACAGTACACATGTCTGAATATCTCTGCTAACAGCGATACCTTGCGGCTGAAGCAGCACAGACACAATCACCTACAGTACACACTATCCCCTGCACAGTTTGTCCTCGTATTACCAAATGATCGACGGATACCCAGCAGAATCACCTTGCTACCTGTACGTGTACAACACAAAGGTCTGCACTGGAGTACAAACTACCTAGTATTGATCCACACATTCTATACAGAAGGGCATACTGGGCATGCTCACATACTTAGAGAAATGAAGGCAATGTCAGTCAACAACATACTGAATGGTCATACTGGGCATGTTCACACATGTAATCAAAAGAAGCCCATTTCTACAAACAACAGTGGACCAGACATATCTGTCAATCACAGATGTTAGTGAAGTCACTCCTCAGTATGCACCACCCATGCTTTGCATACACAGTGGATAGAAATACGTGCATATATCCAAGGACAATACACTATAATAAGCCATACATACACATACATAGATGTGTCGGAGAGAGTGACTGTGACAAGGAGCTAACCATTATGAGGCTTGTCCCACCCAGCACACAGCCAAATTACTAGAACTACATGATGCTCAGATGTAACTCACTGTAGACATTAGCCACCAGTATCTGTTAGCATTACAGACTATGTGGTGCAAGTGCTAGCTGTGCAACATGACTGTACAAGGAAGTAGGCATCTAGCAGCTGTATACACGTACCTGTGGAATATAACCCTGTGTGTGCCTGCATGTGGTGTGTCAACTTCTAGACGAATAGATTATGACCCATGCACACACACTGCCCTCCCCATAGCCCTACTATGACAAACCCGCTGAGGTCAGCCACTTTGAAATACACCCTTGGGAAAAGTGTAGCCCAGTACACTCTGTAGCATGTCTTGTAACTGCGTACTGCTGTAGTGTGATAAAGTGGCTAGGTAGGAGTTCTAAACCCAGACATGGCAAGTGTGTGTGTGTGTGTGCGTGTCTCTCTGTGTCTGTCTGCATAGAGAGCAATGCTCTTTATGGTAGCCACACTCCTTACAACTCCCATACTCAACTTTGGCAAGGCTGCTGATGTCACCCACCTAGAAATACACCTCCAGAAAGGTAATAGTCCAGTAATCACTGTAGCACATCACATAACTGAGTACTGAGTGATAAAATAGCTAGGTAGGTGTTCTAACCCCAGATGTGGCAAGTGTGTGTGTGAGTGTGTTAGTGTGCATGTCTGTCTGCATAGACAGCAATGCTTTTTATGGTAGACACACTCCTTACATCTCCCATACTCAACTTTGGCAAAGCTGCTGATGTCACCCACCTAGAAATACACCTCTGAGAAGGTTGTAGCCCAGTAATCACTGTAGCATGTCCCGTAATTGTGTACTGCTGTAGAGTGATAAAGTAGCTAGGTAGGTGTTCTAACCCCAGACGTAGCAACTGTGTGTGTGTGTGTGTGTGTGTGTGTGTGTGTGTGGGTGTGTGTGTGTGTGTTTGTGTGTGTCTGTGTAGAGAGCAATGCATTTTACTGTAGCCACATGAATTACAATTCCTATACTCTACTTTGATAAGCCTGCTGCTGTCACCCAGCTAGGGATACACCTCTGGGAAGGTAGTAGCCCAGTAATCACTGTAGCGCATCCTGTAACTGCGTACCACTGGAGTGTGATTTAGAACTGTGGCAGCGTTCCATCCCCACCCATGGCAGTTCTGGATGTTGCGTGTGTGTCCATGTCTGTATATGGAGCAATGCATTATAGGCTAGTCACATGCACTACATTTCACATGGCCCACTTTTGCAATCCAGCTGATGTCATTCTTTGTGAAATACAGCTTTGGGGAAGGAGTCCCCAAGTAATCCCCGTGGTGTGTCCTATAACAGCTCCATGTTGTAGTGTGGTATAGACCTCTGTCATGAGTTCTATACCCACACATGTCAGTAGTGAATGTTTTGTGTGTGTCTCACTGTCTGTGTAGGGAGCAATGCATTTTAGGGTAGTCATCCAAAGTACATTTCAAATGGCCTTCTTTGGCAATCCTGCTGATGTCATTCATTGGGGAATACACCCTTGGGGAAGAAGTACTTCAGTAATGTGTGTGGTGTTTACTATAACTGCATAGTGCTGAGGTGTAATAAACTAGTTAGGTAGGGGTTCTACTGTCAGACATGAGATGTGTGCGTGTGCGTGTGTGTGTGTGTGTGTGTGTGTGTGTGTGTGTGTTCATATCTCGTATCCTGTGTAGAGGTGGGTGTGAGCATGTGACACCTGTGGCCAATGTGGAACGTGTTTAGCATAAGTCTTATATGATGGCCCAACTATATAGCACAATGTCCACCATACAGGGATAGTAAATGTGAAATAGCTGAGAGGCTGGGGTGCAAAGCCATACCCATACATGTGACATCAAGGCCAGGCAATCACATTTAGCAACCACAGTATTACCCAAAGCACACTCTCAACACATGTCTCATATGCACACACATGCCTAGGCAACAGTCAATATGTGGGTAGTACACTGCATATTGGCCACTGATAGTAACCATGGAGTGATAGCAGAGGGCTACAGAGGGCATGCCCCCTGTCCTTCTGTCCAATATGCATGTACATGCTGATAGTGCACCTCCCCCATGTTCCCCAATGGACACCTGCACCACCTGTGGTGCCATCACATGTGTTTCACAATGGACATACCATGCCTGACAGCATGCCCTATATGGGCAGTTGCCACTGACACCAGGGAATGCTGTCAGCATGCCATCAATGTAGGTGCAGGTAAACATGCTGCCCTTTACCGGTCCCTGTCACAGGGGGTAAGACTGGCACATATATGGTAATCTGTGTGCACATCATGGATCAGACACCCCAGGTACAGATCTACATGTCACTGTGCATGCATGTGGGAGGTGTGCACATCCCAGACACTGTCCATGTCATGGGGTAAGGAACACATACATGGCAAGCGAAGGACAGCTCTGGCCACACACAGTAGTCATCCAGGTGATTAGATGGGGGATACAATACCCACATGTGTGGGCAAGAGCAGAAACTACAGCCCTAAGACACAATGCAGACCATTGTCATGTGGCCTGATGCCAAGGTATACCCATCGCCTACCCTTGTATAGCATGCTGCTACAGTTTACCACCACACACCTGTGCAGACATGCACCCATGCATGTCAGTACTGGCACCCTGTGTGTTTGTCTGTGTGTTGTATGGTGCATATGTTCACAGCCACACTCACTACAACCCTCATGCACATACAGAAGCATGCTGTCAGATGTCAGACACCTCCTCATACCCTTTTCCCATACCACCTCCATAGACCCATGTGGTGCATGTGGTACCCACACAGTAATGTGTTGTGGCAATCCCGCTACTGATGTGCTGTACCCCTGGCCCTTCCAAGTGTGTCGATGAGTGCATGTCCCTGTGAGAGTGTGGCTGTGTTGACGCTGGCACCTGTTCATGCTGACAGGCACGTGTACGTCACCTACTGTATAGCTACCATATCCCTGTTGCAGATGTCATGCACTATCACAGATATGCTTTGACGGCTCCACAACAGGTAACCAATGTGGCGCACCCAATAACTGCATCAAACTGTGAACGCAGTACATAGTTGTCAGGGGTTTGATACCCTGTGCTGGTAGATGTGTGACACAAACAAGCTGCAGTTTTACTCCACCACCCCTCCCTGACATGTCTTTGTCTCTGTCTGCCTCTCTCACTCCCTCTCTGGTGGATATGGAGACCTACAACAGCTTTGCTTAGGCAGCAGCATGTGTATTTTAAGTGGTGCTCATGATCAGCTGATGGCATCTGCATGAATCACAGCCCTCCCTGGCTGATTGCATGTGGAACAGCTGTGGTAACAGTCCCATAGCCAATTGTATGGAAACACACTCCAATATCTAGGAACATCATGTTGGTGTTGGCCCTTGTCATTCACTGTGAGCAGGAACTAAATCCGTTGGCTGGCAACCAGCATCTGTGATGGATTGGGGATGTACCTTCAACAACATACACTGTGGAAACACGATAACACACAGGAGGGGGATGTGCCTGACCCACATACAGACTGTACGTGCTGCTATATTGCATGTGGCGTACTGTTGGTTTAACAGTGTGCGTGTGGATATGTCTTTCCTACATGTCTCCATACCTGCCATGTCAGTTCCATGTTTATGTGGAATCCCCATCTGCAGAGTCATCTGCAGACAGGGCAGTGTGTTGCACTGTCGGTTCCATGTGTTACCTACGGAGCATCTATCTGTGGACTGCAGATGGTAGTGTGAGGATTGCAGTCTGTAGATGGTGAAAGCCATGACAGCTACTGGCGTCTTATCCCTCATAGGACATATGTTGCCACAAACCCTGTTACAACAATAAATGTATAAGGTTATCACAGTAACATGTCATTAGCGGCCCTGTGTATGTGCTGCCAGCCACAATTCTGCCAACCTGTGTACATATGTCATGCATGACATGGTGCGTATTTGCTGTACACCATAATTAGTGTCATCATATCCACTATTATGCCAGTGAGATATCAGACCACCCCATATATTATGTACAGTATGAGTTATATCTGATGACATAACCTGGGCATTCTGTGGATGTTTGTACAGCCTACATGTGTATGGGCATCAGTGTTACAGACAGTAGGTAGCAATAACTTCTACAGGAGAACCAGTACACTCAGGGCAGCTACATATGTGTAGGAGGTTCAGGAACTACAGACAGAGTGTGAGTAGAACTGTGTTATGCTTTGTATAGTAGTACTGGTGTTACAGGGTGTTTGTGTACATATTACTTTACCTTGGAATGCAGTCTGTCTGCATAGCCCTCAACTGTGGGCCTATACTCTTGGTGGCCAGAGGTGTGCCTAACATGTGTTGTCTGTCCACCACACAGGTCCTGTGTCTGATATCCCACTGGCAGTATGTGTGTGTGTGGAGTGCTATCAGTACATGATCTACATATCAAACTTTGCACATATGACATGCTGTGTGGGGGGGTGTTCCATAGTGGGCTGTGAGTATATCACACTGCCATTGCTGCCATCAGTCCATGTCTGTTGTATACCCCATACATATGGTGGGGCTGGGGCCATATATGTGTAGGCGTTAACTACACAATACATGCATGCTCTTATGCACTCCAGAGGCCAGTGTAAGTAACAGTGGTATAGGGGCCTGTATTATTGAGTCTGGGGGAGGCACCATAGATGTCCTTAGCTGTTAAATATGTGGGGGTATCAGGGGTGAGCTGTCATAAGGTCTCTGGATGTAAAGTGCCATATACTTCACCAATATGTACATCATGTACATATGTTCGGTTACTGCAAACATACTGCCACCCGCCAGATGGACTCTTATGTTTTTCTGTGTGCATGTGATGGTGTTAATTATGCCTTTTGTCACAGTTACAACCCATGTGGTCACATGATGTTCTTACCTTGCACTGCTGTTGTACAAAGTGTAGTAAGCGGCTGCTGAAATATACACCTGCATTACACACTGTTGATCGTTTGGTATTCTGTGGCCCAGTCAGTCCTCAATACTGTACAAATCTAAGGACTTGGCCTGGACAGCGATGGTTGTGAACCTTACCTGACTACTGCATTAGTATAACTGTTTCACGGTTGCTGTCGTAGGAAAAATAAACTTTAAAAATGATCAATACATGGTAGATTCAGGTTAAGGCACTTTAATCTTGCAGCAAGGAGACAAAAACATGCTAATACAGAGTTTGTCTAACTAGAATCAGGAAGTATAGACATTTTTATACATTTTCTAATAAGACATTGCCTACCAAGCTGACGTAACAGATCACAAGTTTTAACATCATCATTACATAGCAGCTGTTTATCCGTGATTTTCTGCTTGCATTATCAATTTTATGAAAAACTTCCTAAGAAAAACAACGTGGCCTTGGTGAACATCGGTTATATACAACTTCCCACTATGTTATGTTACCATTCAAGGTACTATAGCTAATTTGAGCACAAAGCAAGTACAGATTCTTCAAGCAGTCTTTTGTTTCATGTATCTCTTCTTTTCCGTAGTTGTGCATGTTCTCATAAGACGAACAGAGCTGATTGTTTATATTCAATCATGTAAAAGAAAACAGTATTGTTCTATTCATACACTATTCATACATTTTCCTGACCTAGCAGATAATTACCTGCTTCTCAGTACATTTCCAAAAGGCATAAACATGAATTTTGCTGTGCTAACAAATACTAGGTCAGGGTGCATCTTGCAGTTTCAGAAAGCATACTGTGGTTTGAAAAATCATCTTATAATTTCATACAGAATAAAGCTTGTACATAAAATAGAATGAAAACGTGTTAACCCTTTTAGCTTCTAATAAGCATTAGACATATATAAAAATGAATATTTTTCTGACATTTCCCCCCTGTTAATACTTTTTATTCTATTTTAAAAAGCATAAACAGTTTGCTTCTTCTCCTAACCTCTTCCATTCTGGATTTGCAGTTATGAGAGTCATTTAGTTTAGACTTATGAAAGCATTTCAGTTTTCAACAACTCTTCAATTTCAGTACTTTGATACAAAGTCTCAGAAACTGATATGTCTATAAAATCTTTGATTAACTTTTTCATGCAGGGAATACCACAACAAATGCATGCTCCTAATAGGAGTAATCCCACCCAAATGGCAATCAGAATGTTCATTAGGATGGAACCCCACCCCCCAAACAAATTTTGTAAAAAGTCTGTCAGAGGGTTTGGGCCTGGTTTGGTCATGGTTGACACTTGCTGGATCAGCACAAGATGGTCGTTTATCTCATGCTGGTTGTCAGGAATATATGAACAGCATTCTTCTTTGATTAAAGTGCACGTACCACCTCTCGTTGCTAGGGTGAAGTCAAGAGCCATGCGGTTTTGAAGCACCACAGTTCTCATAGCATTTAGTTCATCAGTCACTAATTCGAGAGCGGAAAAAGTTGCATTGCTCATAACTTTGAGAAGTTTGGACAGTTTTCTCAACTCCCAAATCGATTTCACTGCGCCATATGCAGGGGCTATGCCTGCCCATGATATAATAGTGTCACTCAAGTCCATGTGTGTCAGTTTATCTTTGTTTTTCACTTAGTTATGGTTTCTCCACCCTGCTTCGATTCGTCCCACTGGATTCTCAGGTCTCTTGATTGGGCTTCTAGGTTTACTGCTAACCTCTCTGATGTTTCAAATTTTCCCCTGAGGCAAGGCTGCAGTGCGTCGTATGGCCGGAACCAGGTAACCCAAAAAACAACTGCAGGACCAATTCTCAGGTAGCCATTTGTATGCTTTATTTCCCCACAAACAAAATAACAGTTCTCTACCTTAGTATTGATATATGCTCGCCCTGCATAAAACATTTTCTTGCCAATAATAGAAAGTTGCTTAAAAAGAACAGGATTATGTTGTATTTCACTAACAGTCTTTTTTCATTTTCTCAAGATATGAGTCATAGTTTGCATCACAGATAGTTTCTGCCTTATTCGCCCTAATATAATATTTATAAGAAACAGTCACATTGCAATTGCTCCAACCCACCTGAATAGTGTCATTTTTATGAAAACATACAATCCCTTTTTGTGTAACAGGTAGGTACAATGCTATTTTGTCTTGTGATTTCACAGGTGTAGTATCAAAAATCAAGTTTTCCCAGGTCTCATTGACCCCTAGGGGGACAGCAGTCATTAATAATCCCCCATATGCTGTTGGTATAGCTGTGCAAATCCAGCAGTTCGAAACATTAAAAGTCTCAGCATACACATATTTAATTGCTTGGTAAGTGTTAAAGTTTGGATGCCAGTCTATGAGTAATGCATCACGTTTCTTCAGTTCAACTCGTGTGGCTGAAAAAAGGAAAGGCCACAGCAAAAAAATCATTGTTATCAGTATAACTAACAGGA
This sequence comes from Protopterus annectens, assembly GCF_019279795.1. Taxonomy (NCBI): domain Eukaryota; kingdom Metazoa; phylum Chordata; order Ceratodontiformes; family Protopteridae; genus Protopterus; species Protopterus annectens. Next base: position 976,059,143 of record NC_056726.1, on the reverse strand, counting down.
TGATCATGCAATTTTTCTGAGGTTGTTCTGCATCCCTGTTTACTCTATACCTGGTCATTTTGTTCTCGTGGTATAACAGTAACAAGGTTGTTGTCCAGTTCAAAGTTCTTAACCAATTTACAGTGTGTCAGATGAATCCAGGATGCTTGCTCTGCAAGCTTGACTGCAGTGGGTGTTGACAGTAGCACTTGGTACGGTTCTTCCCACTTTGGAGAACTCCAATTTCTTTTCTTCACGACCTTCACCCAGACCCACGTGCCTGGGGCTACTGCTGCTTCCGATGGTCTGGCTTGTTTTTTATCTGAAACAGAATTTAACTGCAGAAGTTTCTTATTCAAAAATTGCCTCATATACTCTGCAAGTGAACTGTCAGCCTCCTGTTCTGCAGGCATGAGAGGTTTCCACTGAGGTGTATAATATACATCCCAAACAGTATAGGAGTTAACCCTTTTACATTTGGAACAGTTCTCATACTCAACAGTGCCAGAGGCAGACAGTGCACCCAGTTCTTTTGTGTCTCACTAATCAATTTCCTAAACTTATTTTTCAGAATTCCATTATGCCTCTCTACTAATCTTGCAGATTGGGGGTGGTATGCACAATGGTTTTTCAAAGAAATTCCGAAATAACAGCTCAATTGTATGGTATGATTTACAAAGTGTGTGCCATTTTCACTATAAATCTTTTCCGGTATGCCAAATCTAGGAATAATTTCTTTAACGAGGACTTTTGCAACAGTAGCTGCATCTGGATTTTTAGTTGGAAAAGCTTATACCCATTTAGAAAACATATCTATAATGACAAGACAATACTTTTTATTTTCACATTTGTTTAGTTCTATAAAATCCATGCAGATAGTATGGAACAGATACGGTGGTGTAGGGAAACTCCCTTGCTTAGGCTTCAGTGCCACCTGTGCATGATGCCTGTTACAAACATGGCATGCTACACAAAAATGTTTTGTGTAATTTGTAAATCCATACATTGTAAACACTCGATTCACTAACTGTACCATCCCCCCTGTTGAGACATGTTAGGTGGTTAAATTGATTTTCTTTCTTTGGAGATGTGCAGCCCTTTCTCAAGAATTGCTTCTCATTTTATCCATTTTTGTTTTTCTACATTTGTTGCAAGTGTCTGCATTGTTTTTAACATTTCTAAATCTAAAATCTCAGATGGTTGTAATTCCTCCCTCAAAGGAAATACTTCTGAAGCTGAAGCTGCTTGCTTTGCAGCTGTATCAACTCTCGCATTACCTTTTGAAATCCTATCCTGTTGTTTGGTATGAGCTACGCATTTACAAATAGCTACTTTCTGAGGTAACTGAATAGATTCTAATAAATCTAAAATAACTACACTGTTTCCTTCTGTGTCCCAGTACAGATTACATAATACTAATCTGTTAGCATGGTTTCTAAACAGTTCTTGCTCATATTCCTTATCAGGTCCTGGTGTGCTATAATAATACAGAGTACAGTGCAACAAATGCTGTTTATCAGTGTCAAGGGAGGGGGACTTACTGATGGCTACATTCATCAGTTCTTCAGTTACTGCCCCTGGACCAGTCGTAACCAAGTCCTGGCTGTACCAGTAAAATGTTTCAGCCTGCAGTCGCACCAGAAAGGTATCCATTTGTCACTGTGCTTCCATACCCTGCATAGTTGGAACTACTGCTATGCCAAATATCTGCATAAGGTCTCTGCCCAAAAGATTTACTGGGCATTTTGCAGAAACAACAATTTTGCTTTTCTGGGTCATCCCTGAAACAGGGTCAGTTATTGCTATGCTGTGGGAGAGTGGCTCCCGATACAGCTGTCCATTAGCTGCTTTCACTAATATGTAATCAAGTGATTCTGAATTTTCTGGTAGTTTGGAAGGATGTACCAGGGTCCGCGAAGCCCCTGAGTCACACAGGAATTTAACTTCCCTCCCCTCAACCAGAAGTGTAACTTCCAGTTTTGTGTCTGCTAAGTAGAGCTCTAGGCTCAATAATGCTAAGTCCAAGATTTCATTTTCTTCATTATCTGTGATTTCATGCACATCCTCTATTTCTTCTGTCACATCCTCTAGTCCATCTATCACATTTGCATTTGTCTTTCCCTGATTATTCCCTTCTAGTGATTCTTGACTACCATATAGTCAGTCCTCACCCTCCTTGTCTTCCGTGGTTACCTTTTTATTTTGCCTGCAATCCCTTGCTAAATGTCCCTTTTTTTCTGCACATAAAACATTCTCCCCTTTTCTTTCTCTCTTCAAACTCCTCTGGTCGCTTATCAGATTGTTTGGTTCCCTGGGCATTTTTCTTACCCTTCTTCCTGGACTGTACTACAAAGACTTCTGCACCGTCTTCTACTGCAAATACTTGAGTTTTCTTTTTGCTATTAAAGTGCCTTTCGGCATGTCTTGCATATTCAAGTAATGACTGTAATCTACTCGTTTGATGGTCTACCATGTGCTTTGTAATAAAACTACTTATGGGTGCAATACTCCCTTTTAAAAATGCATTCTTTAATTACTGTTCATATGGGGAATCATGTGTTTGGTCTTCAGGTACCTGCATTCCACAATGGTTATTAAAACACTCTAATAATCTGGCATAATACCTATCAACAGTTTCACCTTCTTGTTGTATGCATTGATTAATGCAAGTCCAGTCGGCCCTAGGCTTCCATTTCTCAGAGATTCGGTCTGTCAGACCTTTCACTCTGTTACCCAGTTCTGCATTACTATGTGGGAGTGGCCTATGTTCTGCATCACGGGGATTCCAGTTGCCACTGATCATGTGCCAATCTGGACCCACGATTTGTCTGACTACTTTCTCTACTTCTTCTCCATTTAAATGGTAACTTAACCTCATGCCTTGTAAGTCTTCCAAGAATTTTCTAAAATTAACTTTCGGATGGGGAATCCCCTCTGTGGCTTTCCGGATGTCTTCCGGTGTCCACGGTCTATATACTAGATGAGTTGAGACCTGTCCTGCCTGTCCTGCCTGTGGATTTGGTACTTCTATGAGTGGACATATCTCTTCTTCACTCATAGCTCGTGAATTTCTATTTATTTCATGTAATTCAATATCCCCTCTTAAGTTGCGTGTTCGAGACCTAGTCTCGACATGATCTCTGAGAAACGGTTTTGATTTCGCAGGGACAGTTGGGTATAGCGGAGGTGGATCTGCTTGTCCACTCACTTCATATTCTGGTAAGGGGAGTGGAGGGGGTGGAGGGGCTGATGCTATTACCAAGTTATTGTCTTCTTTATCTAAAAACATTGCTTTTGAATTTTTATTCTTTTGTTCCCTGTGGTTTGCTTCCTCAAGCCACCTGTGTGCCTGAGGAACTCCTAATTGATGGTGCTTTTTTACCTGACCTTTTGCGTCTGTTTTAAGTTGTTTGACAAGTTTGATAAGTGAAGGTTTATCCAATTTGCCATCAAATTTGTATTTGTTAACCCATTTTGTATAGTACCTGACATTATCGGCACGTTGTAATTGCATATATTTCGCGTCTTCGGTTAATAGCGGATCTCGGGATCTTTTTGTGCACTTATTTCCCATATTGTTTTAACTTAGTTCGAAATTGTTATGTAACCCCTTTTTATCACGTGGCTTCCATGATTTTCACAGTTTTATCTAGAATAACTGCCTACCTATCCTGTTTCCCTGATCTATGACAAGACAGCAATCTTTTTTGTCCCTGATTTATATAAAATCTCCCTGACAAAAACAAATACTGTAACAAGTCCCTGATCTGAAACAAACAAAAGGTAAAATCCTCCTTACCTGAGCCTCTGTGATTGATCGTCTCACCGGAACTGTTGACTCGTCCTCCAGTCACAGATCAGAAACAGTGGCTGGCCTCTTTTGAACGACAATTCAGTTGGAGGTCTTTTCAGAGCAGAAGAACCGATGCGGTCTCTTCCCCGTATGGTTTCATGCCACCGGAGCCATCTGACCTGAGCTAGAGTGAGAGCTTTCCAGTCCGAAGGACCAATCTGTCATAGGAAAAATAAACTTTACAAATGATCAATACACGGTAGGTTCAGGTTAAGGTACTTTAATCTTGCAGCAAGGAGACAAAAATGTGGTAATACAGAGTTTGTCTAACTAGAATCAGGAAGTATAGACATTTTTATACATTTTCTAATAAGACATTGCCTAGCAAACTGACGTAACAGAACACAAGTTTTAACATCATCATTACATAGCAGCTGTTTATCTGTGATTTTCTGCTTGCATTATCAATTTTATGAAAAACTTCCTAAGAAAAACAACGTGGCCTTGGTGAACATCGGTTATATACAACTTCCCACTATGTTATGTTACCATTCAAGGTACTATAGCTAATTCGAGCACAAAGCAAGTACAGATTCTTCAAGCAGTCCTTTGTCTTATGTATCTCTTCTTTTCCGCAGCTGTGCATGTTCTCATAAGATGAACAGAGCTGATTGTTTATATTCAATCATGTAAAAGAAAACAGTATTGTTCTATTCATACACTATTTATACATTTTCCTGACCTAGCAGATAATTACCTGCTTTTCAGTACATTTCCAAAAGGCATAAACATGAATTTGCTGTGCTAGCAAATACTAGGTCAGGGTGCATCTTGCAGTTTTAGAAAGCATACTGTGGTTTGAAAAATCATCTTATAATTTCCTACAGAATAAAGCTTGTACATAAAATAGAATGAAAACGTGTTAACCCTTTTAGCTTCTAATAAGCATTAGACATATATAAAAATTAATATTTTTCTGACAGTTGCATTCCTCTGATTATATGGATGTCACTGTCTGCACAACTATATGACATGACATGTAGAACTGTCATGGTGCACAATGAAAGGTATTCCATTTCTGTAAGCCTGTGTGTGGAGTTTTCCCAATGACCTCTCTGTGGGTATATGTTGCAGGCAATGGTTGTCATTTGTATGGGTGGCCCATACAGTGTACGGTTTTTCAAGGGTTAGCTGTAGGCATAGTGGCTGTTCCATATTGTTTGCACAGACTACATATGTATCCTACTGTACATATATCTGCATGTGTATGTGTAGTCACGTATATCCATATATAGATATGTATAAATATACATATATATATATATATATATATATATATATATATATATATATATATATATATACACACACATGTGTACATATGCGTGTATGTATCTGCATATCTTTGTCTGTGTATCTGTATCCCGGGGATGTTGCTGGCTACCACAGTTTACATTACTTATGGGAGGCAGACTGTACTGCATGATATGTGAACAATACCAGCCTGACATCATACAGGTGGGATGTTGTACTTAACTTCCTGTGCCCATGTTGTGTCAGGTCCTGGTTATGAGATCTGTAACACTTGGTAGTGTATTGCGGGGTGGATGTGTTTGGCCGTGGGGGGGGTGCCTACTTGTACATAACGTATTATGTATGGGGCCTCTCAACCCCAGTAATGGTGCATGTGGACATATATGTGTTTGTTAATCTGCCATCTCTCTCTACGGAGGTATGGTCATATGTACCGATATAGATATATATATATCTGGTGACATATATGTAACTGTGTCCATATATACCTACATAGCTTTATATCTGCATACACATATGTAATGTGCTGTGTATATGTAAACATATAGGTGTAGACACTTATATGGGTCGATGTAGCCATCAGCATGTATATATGTCCATATATAGTGATATATATGTATATAGTGTTAGAAAGCTATACACACACACACACATATATATATATATATATATATATATATATATATATATATATATATATATATATATATATATATATATATATATATATATGGGTCTACCTGACTTGGTCGACAGTTCATATGATCGACACTCAGTTGGTCGACAGTTCATTTGGTCGACAAGCAGATTTGCCCCCTTCCCCAATGCTGTGTAACCCTGGAGTTGATATAGATAGTTAGGGGGTGTGTGGGGGGCACAGCCCCCCACATCGGGTGGTGTGGGGGGCAAAGCCCCCCACCTAAAATGCTTATCGATCAAATGAACTGTCGACCAAATAAACTTTCGACCATATGAACTGTCGACCAAGTCAGGTAGATCCATATATATATATATATATATATATATATATATATATATATATACAGATATGTTGTAGCAGTGTAGATAATATATTTATACACAGATACATCTAGATGATGGTATACGTTCTCTGTACAGTTGCATGACTGGACTGGTTGATATGTTTCAGTTATTGCCTTGACTTTCTACAACTGTAGTCGCCTACTGTTAGACCATTGCAGCTGTGTTGCGGAGGGTCCTGGGGTCAAGAACTGCATGTGTTGGATATTGCATTGCACAGCATATCTGTTACGGCTGTGGTGGTGGGGGGGCATAACAGTCATCACCAGGTTCCCCTCATGTGAGCCCCCACCCCCATCAACCATGCATAAGATCAGTTATTTTGTGGTGGGGGTTCCGGTTGTTATTCCTACCTGGTGCTGCAATTCACATATCTATCCATATATCTATATGTATATCTATATTAATATCTAAATATATGTGGACATATGTATCCACCCACCTACATACCATTGATATGATATGATGTATGTGTGAGTCAGACATTTATATGTACCTGTGTATCTCTCTACGTATACAGATATATGACTGTCATATGCCCATGCATGAGTGGCTCACAATATTGGCCTGCCCGACATTCATCTGGCCAATTGATGTGGATGATGTCAGGCATCTGGTCAGTCAGGAATGCTGATACATAACAGTTGCAGACATCATGTTGTTCAGATTATGTGTATTACAACAGATCCATGTTTAACTAGCAATGTTTTACATGTATATGAACAATATTTTACATGTGCCAAGATATGTACCCCACTTTTGTCACACTGTATCCACAATGTTTGCAATAAGATGTTGAGTGTTGTGCTATTAGTACAATTCCCCTTATGCAGATTGACTGTGCTGCATGATATATCTGGGTATACATGGGATGTCTGTATATCCTACATGGTGTAGTGTTAATTCACTATGACAGTGGTATGTAGGGTTCTGGGTTTGGGCCATGCAGTGGCTGTCAATTATGTTGCAGGGATGAACAAGGGCGGTGGGATGCAGGGTGATTAAGGCACTTGTAAGCAGTCGTGAACATGTTTGAGTGATGGTGTGCATCACCAACTGCAGGTAACAGCCAGTTATACCAGGTTAGCCTTGACATTGCTTACTTTGTTTACACAGTGCTCACCGTCATGCAATCACAGACCTCCAGTTCCATATGCCTACAGGTAGCTTGCATCAGACTTGCTGAGCCTGGAAATGTAAACACTTGTGCTAGTGCTTACAACAGCTTATTGCTGCTTAACCTAACTACTGCTGTATGCATTATGATACCGAAACCTCACATGTGCATTTATATGTGTGTGTGTGTGTGTGTGTGTGTGTGTGTTATTTCATAGCCACAGTACTCCAATTCATGTATATATGTTATACTGTGGGTTATGCAACATACATATTACCCATAACGTGGTTTCCCATGGAAATGGTGTGTCCCAGTACCTTCCCTGTGTGTCCTCCCCTCCCCTCCTTTCTCACTGACATCCACAGGGCAGTCCCATTAGAACATGTCATCCAACCCACTATTACTCGGTCCATAATGTTGTACCCATCATTCCCTCACCTCTTCCCCCTCCATATCAGTCATCCTTCCTACAGGTTCCAGCCTGATCTAACCACACCACTACACATTGCCCATTCTCTACTTCTCGGGACCCTTTGTGTATGTTGCCTCAACCCATGGATCTTCAGGCTTCACACACATGTAGTCTGCATACATACGTCAGTGTCTGTGCTTGCTTTTTAGGCATGGTATGTTACCCCGAGGACTCTTTTTGACAGATGTTTGTGGCTGTCCACCAGGGACGGATGTGCATTTGTTTAAGAGTAGACTTAGCAGTGTGACACTGAGTCTCCCACTGGTAGTATCCTACCAGTAGTCTGGGAGCCAGTGCTGTGCTATGCTTAGTGGTGTGTATTATTAAATTTGCATGATAATCACCTTTTGGCATTGATTTCACCTTTGTCACTTGTTATATATGTGTCATGTATCCTCGACATATGTGTATGGACACTGTTTGCGGTCCTGGGAACTTCTACACTTTATTACATTAACACCTCACATCTGGATGTACTGTTGTACACCAGTTCACATGTGTATGTTCTGTAGTCAGTTATGGCACATATGACTGCATATGGATGCCTTTCACAGGTTTAGTTTGGTTATTCTATGGTGGTGACATATTTACTACTACCCCATTCTTCTGTATATCTATCATGGCTTGGTGGATAGCTACTGGGACTATGGTGTATGGGGTCCTGGGTTCGTGTCCTGAATAACTGTTTATTTTGTTGCCGGGCTGACAAAGGCCCATTGGATACAGAGTGATTAAGGCACTCTAAAGCAGTCGTACAGCCGTACACCCACTTACTAGTGTGTACATATGCCTACTATTGTCTATTTGTGCTTACACCTGCTTACTAGTGCAGTATTCCATCTGACACAAATACGTCACATGTGTATTTTCTGCGGTACTCCAGTTCATATATATCAGCTATTTAGTGGGCTTTGCAACAGAAATATTGGTTATAACGTGCTTTGCCATGCAAAATAGACTTTGCTACAGTGGGACCCGAACCGGGAATGCCTGCTCATTGGTCAGGTGCTCTACCCACTACACTATTGCTGTTCTGCTTCATTTGCATATTTCTAACATATTGTACTACCCCATGTTTCCTTCCTCCAGCCCCCAAGCTCACCATACACAGCATCCATCCATTCTCCAGTTGCTAGCCCAGCCATACCACACCCCCACACATTTCTCTCCCTGCACATGTCAGTACTCCTCCATTATACTGTCTTGACCTAAGCATCTGCAGGCTCTTTATTTATTTATTTATTTATTTATTTTACATTTGTTGACTGGGATAGTCTAGCTGGATATATGTCCATTTTCAGTAGAGGCCCGGGGAGAAAAGCTCTACATAGAAAACTAACAGATACAGTACATTAAAACATTAATTACAAGAATAAATAAACAGCTTCTGCAACGCTCGAACTCTTGACCCTGTACATTACAGTCATAGTAGTTAACCACTAAGCCATCATATCCATTTAGTCCATGTATGTTTGAGCCTTCTCTTGATCCTCCTCCGATAATGGTGGGAACATCTTTGTGACCCACAAGGTTTGGTTCGTCCCTCCACGGATGGACCTGTTGTTGTGTCACGAGTACACTTTGCTGGTCTACACTGTTTCTCCCACTGGTAGCATCCTGCCAGGGGGTTGCGAAGCAGTGGTTTGCTCACACACCAGGCCTGCCTCATCTCCTGGTTCCACAGATCCAATGCCCCAGGTGTGACATTCTGTGCATGAAACACGCCCACATGCCCCCATGGCATGCACCATTTTTAAATGATACACATAGACTGCTCGGAATATTGTGATTTAGCAATGTGCACGTATTTGCTGGTAGTGATCTACATACTTACATATATTTCCTCTACTGTTGAATGACTGTGCTGGATGATATGTTTGTGATAACAGCAGCTGAATGTGTATCTGCCATGCCTTTCTGGTAACTCACTTAGACTATAGTGTGCAGGGTGGCTGTTGGAACCTGGGAGTGCTGATTATCTTGTTAATGGGCACGACAAGAGCTGTTGGCTACAGAGTGCCTAAGGCACTGTGGAGGAAGTGTAGGTGAATATGCGCTGGTGTGCACGAGGCTCAGCCTTGCTGACCTCCGGTAATGATGTCCTACACTGAGTTGGCTTCCACATTGCTTAACCGGTGTGGGCATTGCTTACCACCACCAAAACAGCCGTAACCCCACTTGCTGCCGCGTTCCCCCACACATCTTTATGTATTTAGTTCACATTTGTTGTCTGGGACAATCTAACTGGATGCTTCCCCATTGTCAGCGGTGGCCCAGGGAGTGGAGCGCCACAGTAAACCCCAGCTACACATTACATATACTACTGAGGTGTACACATTCATAGAGAGTAACAGACTTTCCATAGCTACGTACCACATTCTTCATGCTTGGTTCACACTAACATGTTGGTATTATACATGCTTAGGTCAGGCTTACATGTCGGGTATGACCGTTGACAAAGGTCAGTTTAAGGTGAGGTGAGATTCCAGTTTAACAGTTCTGGATAGGTTATACTCAGGTATTCAAGTTAGGTTTGGTTATACCATACCTGTGTGGTAGACTAGAAGAGAATAGTGAAGGAGTAGGTAGGTAGGTAGATGGGGGGACACTGTAGCTGTATAGTAAGCTGTTGGAATGATTGGTGGGGATCAATAGGGAAGGTTTACAGGATGTTGGGATTTGTATGCGAGGCAGGACAGGAGGTGTCAGTTTCACTAGTTGGTGTAGGGGTACAGAGTATTAGTTGGGGGGGGCTTTGCCAGGTGGTGAGCATGTGCTGATCTAAGTGTGCTTGAGGTGTTCCTTCATATGTTATTTACATGTGTTGTGTGGGGCAGCTGAGGTAATACACGTGGGTAAGGGGTTCCAGATTCTGCCAATATAGTTGGGTAAGAGGGTGTCACCTACTTGTGACTGTGAACATTAATAGTAATGAAACAGGAGTTGATAGATAAGTGGTGTTAATGGGGCACACAGAAGGGCAGATAGTAGGGGAAATGTCCAGGGATGTGCAGGATGGCTGATGGGAAGGTCCACATCTGGCCATTTCCTCCACATCAACAGCTGTGTATATACACTGCATTTAGGGGTAGGTCTGGACACTCACACCCCTGGGTGGAGGTGTTGACAACAATAATACCTTGTGATGCCAAGTAGTTTGGCTTACAAGCCTATAGTGGGGTGTTGCAACCATGTGTTCTTTGGTGTTATTTAGTGGGATTTCAACAACACATCTGGTTATACCGTACTTTGCCATGTAAAATAGGCTCTGCTGCAGTGGGACTCGTACCAGGCGTGGCTGATTGTTAGGTGGTGGCTGTGCCCAATGCACACTATTGCTTACATCCCTGGGGCAGTCCGAATAGAACTGCTCCAGTCAACACCTGCACTACTAGGCTCACAATTGCATACCCATAGTCCCCCCCCTGCAACTCCTCTACAGCACTCATCCATACTCTGGGTGCAGGTCGGGTCTAAACACATCACTACACACTGCCCACTCTCCACTTCACGGGACCCATCTTGTACAAATCAGGCTTTCCCACCCTTGTAGTCTGGGTACATATATGTCCCGCCTTGATAAGTCATTGCACGGGCTGCCTCCTATTACAAGACAATTTTTGGGGGGTTTCGCAAGGGACACTCCTGTCTCTGTTCCAAGATTACATTTAGTGGGTCCACTGTGTCCCCCCCCTCTGGTTGTATCAGTGGATTGTTTACATTGTTTGTGTGTTTGTTTGTATGTTACCCTTGTCTGGCTGTGGGGGGGGGGGGTTGATGCTACATGTTACACGTTTGTTGATGGGGCCCCTCACCCCCATTGGCACGGCCTGTGAACATATGTAATTCTTAAGTGCTGTATCATATCATAGCTATATATCTGTGTATATACACACACACACACACACACACACACACACACATATATATATATATATATATATATGTGTGTGTATATATATATATATATATATATATATATATATATATATATATATATATATATATATATATATATATATATATATACATGGGTGTCTGCATATGTACATATCTATATGTGGGTATTGATATATATGTCTATGTATGTATACATTTGTATTACAGAGAGGGAGAGGTATATAGCTATGTAGTTATGGGTATATATACATACACACACATACTTCTACATATTTAGCTACATATCCTGTAATGTTGACTGGTATTGCTGGATACTGTGTTTCCTGTGCATACCGGCCAACCTTGTGTGCCACGTATGCTTTGTGATACCTACAACTAAATCCGTTAGTGTACATGGAGTCGCACGTGTAATCTGTTGTTAATACCAGGGATACATTTGTCCCATGTGGAACAACCTGAACACTGGGTATTCAACTTTCGTCTACACCCAGAGTTACATACATACCCATGGCTATATGCATGGACTATGGCATGTGCCAGACCTAGGATACTTGGGTTTTGACAAAATACAGGATGGGTCCTGAGAGGGGGAGATTGGAGGTGGGGTAATGTGTGGTGATTTGGTAGCTATAGGCCAGTAACCTGGGTAGGGATGGTGGCTGCATGTGTGCACTGGTTGGGGGGAGGTGGAACTGTGGGTAATGAATGTATGGGTCGGGTATGGCCTGAGTTGGATGGGCCTGTGCTGCTCAGCCCACCTAATGGGTGGAGGAGAGGGGTATGTGATGTCAACATGTGAAACATAACAGAGAGCTAATTTAAATCCCTATTTCAGGGACACACGTACAATACAATGAGCTTGGTAGTGTATTGCAGAGCAGACATGTTTGGCTGGGCAGCGGGTATGCCAATTTTTATGTGACGTATATTGTTTGGGGCCTCTCAAGCCCATTAACGGTGCATGTGGACATATATGTTTCTGTTCATCTACCATTGCTATCTACAGATGTCTGGCCATATATACATGTGTGGGTATAAATATTTGCTTACATATTTCTAACTATGTCCGTATATACCTACGGAGACATATATCTGCGTACATATATGTAACTTGCTGTGTATATGTTGACATATAGATGTTGACATATATATGTGTAGTTCTCAACATTTGCATGTATATCTGTTCATATATTTGTATATATAAGTATATATCTCTGGATATTTATATATATATATATATATATATATATATATATATATATATATATATATATATATATATATATATATATATACATGTGGCTACATCTATAGATATGTTGTATCCATTTGGATAGTAATATATTTGCACACACACGTCCATCTAGCTGTAGGTATACATTCTCTGTACTGTTGCATGACTGGGCTGGGGTTATGTTTCTGACAACATACAAATTACGCATATCTGGCATGGCTTAGTGGTAAATCATTTTGTGTATGGTGTGCATGGTCCTGGGTTCCGGACTTGCAGACGCTGTTTGTATTGTTGCTGGGCAGAACACCGGCCATTGGATATGGTGTGCTTAAGGCACTTTAAAGTGGTTGTAAGCAGGTTTGCACAAAGGTAAGCACTGCTAACTTCCGGTCACAGTGTCTTCCACCCAGTTAGCTTCTCCTTTGCTTAATCTGTGTCAGCAGTGCTTAACCCTGCACAAACACACTTGCACATGCTTACTGTTGCTTACATATGTTTATTGCTGCTTATCTGTGCTTATGCCTGCTTACTGCTGCCTTATTCATTATGATACTGACTCTTCACATGTGCATTTCCTGCAATACTCGTGTTCATAAAAATGTGTGTTGTTTAGTGGTTATTGCATTACATATATTGCTTATACCATGCTTTGCAGTGTAAAATAGATTCTGCTGCCCTGGGACTTGAACTAGGAATGCCTGCTCAAGCAAGAGACTAAACCATCCACTACACTATTGCTGACATGCTTCATTTGCATATATCGTCCTTGTTATCCTCTTCAGCTTTTTAGGCTGCTTTCACTGTGGCTAAGCAATGGGCACACACGCACACCTATGGTTAGCTGTACTCGGAGCTTTAGACACCAATACGGGGGTTTCTTCTTTTGATTTTTATGTCCTGCTGCTGTTATACACATGGGGGACTGTTGATGGGGATATGTGGACATGAGCGGTATCGCTCATTTATTTCCACTTTGTGCTGTTCAACATTGCAGAGGCATGTTTATTCTGTGGGTTCTGCTCTCAGATATGCCCCCTGCATTTGTACATGCTTCTTGTAAGCCTGGGGGCTCGGATGGTGTGCCTTCATTACTATGCATGGTGTGCTGCCGTCCTGCTCCTAAGCAGCTGCTTCCATGCAGATCTAGACTAGTCCTGCACAGAAGATTACTGAATCCGGGGGATTGTCTGTCTGAATTACAATAGTCCCCATGGGAAGAGAGTCCTGAAGTGCTTGCAGTGCCAGAAGCACGGCCCTCATCTCTAGGACATTGATATGCAAATGGTACTCATGACCTTTCCAAACTCCTTGGACCATCTGTCCCAGATAATGCCCCCCCCATCCTATCTGGGACACATCCGTGGTTACTGTAGCGATAGGTTGAGGAAGTACAAATGATCTGCCCATTGTTACCTGAGTGGACTGAACCCACCAAAGTAGGTCCTTCTTGCAAGAGTGAGTCATGAAAATTTTGTGGGACATGGGTAACTCCTGCATGGACAATTGGGTGAAGAGTAGCCACTGCAGTATTCTCATGTGAAGTCATGCCATGGGAAGTAGTGTTATCATTGCTGCCGTACAGCCTAGGACTTTCCTCACAAATCTTGCCTGTACTCTGTTCTTGTTGATTAAAATAATCACTTGACTGCGTAGAGTCTGTATCATTTCTTGAGGTGCCCTTGCCAATATGTGTTTGTATTTAAATCTGCACCAATATAATATAAGATGATGTGATGGCAACAAGGCAGATTTTTCTGTATTTATAGTAATGCCTAGTTTTGAGAAGAGATGGATGGTTTAGTCTCTTGCTTTGATAAGTAGTTGCTTGATGGTGGCAGTTAGGAGCCAGTCATGTAAGTATGCAAACACCTGGAATCCTTGGTGTCTCAGATGAGCTGTGACTACTGCCATGCCTTTGGTAAATACCCTGGGGGCTGTGGTGAGTCCAAAGGGCAGAGCTCTGAACTGGTAATGACTGGCTCCCAGCCAGAAGTGTAGAAATCTTCTTGAGAGCCTGTCCATCTTTATGTGGTAGTACACATTCTGAAGATCTAACGAGCACATCCAATTGTCTTTTCCCAAGAACGGGACTATAGACTGCAGTGTTACCATCCAGAACTTTGACTTTTTCACCAACTTGTTTAGTCTGCTGAGATCCAATATGGGTCTTCAGTCCCCTGTCTTTTCTGGAACTAAAAAGAACCTTGAGTAAATTCCGGATCTAATTGGTCTGCGGGGACTTCTTGGATGACTCTTTTTTTCTAGCAACTTTTGTATTTCTAGTGTTGTTTGATCCCTTTGACCAGGTGGAATGTCTGGGATAGACTTTGGTGGCTGAGGTGTACATTGGAAGGGGATGCTGTATCCTCTTGATATAATGGACTGTACCCATTTGTCTTGAGTCAAATTCCACCAGGCTTCTGGGTACAGCGATATTCTCCCCCCAACTGCCTCCAGAGGTGGACAGGTGGGCCTCATTTCAGGAGCACTGGAAGGGCCTACCAGAGAACATATCTCTGTCATCCTGGTTTTGCAGACCCCCCTCTGCTGCGTGGATGGCATCTTCCTATGTTTTCCCCTCTGCCCCTGGGGGAAGGATCACCACAAGTGTCAGATAAGCCTCCTTTGGATTTACAGAACCACATTTTTCTGCCCTTTTGACCTCATAGGTTCATAGGTTTATAGGTTCATAGGTTAGTACTAGGCTAACTGCCCTTGCAAGCCTAGCCAATCATCCCTTGTGAAACTCAAACCCTGCACCTTGTGTTTGTAAGGCAAACACCTTAACCATTAGGCCACCCTCCCAACCAAAAAAAAAACTTTAGAATAAGGTCTGGTAGTGGTGGAAAAATGGACTTCAATGGCAGACAGAGTCTTTCCATCTTTTTGGCTCCTGGTGAGAGTTTCTTTTACTTTAGGCCCGGACAATGACGAGCCATCAAAGGGAGTGTCCATAAAGGAAGAACGGAAGGGTTCAACAAATTCACAAAGGCACATCCAGGAATGTCTATGAAGAGCTATTCCTGTGCCTGCTGTCCTGCTCGCTCCATTGGCTGCATAAGATATGAGCCACATGGAAGAGTTAGATATGGAGGTTAAGGTTGCAAGCTGGGAGTTAATCTTATCAGATAAGTCCTGGGCTGTAGCACCTTGCAGGGTATTGCCTGGCTCTTTTAGGAGATCCCTCTGAAGTCGCATGAAATGTGACAAATAATTCAGTGACCATAAAGTAAAGGCGCTGAGGAGAACATACGCTTCCCATATCTATCCATCATACGAGAATCCTTTTTTGGTGGATGAACAGATACAGAAGTTTCAGCTAACTCCTTTTTTGTGGCCGCTGCCACCACCATTGCATCTACAGGAAACCCTTTAGTTAAATACTGCCTATCTTCTGGGGCCATATTGAACTTATTAGGCCTC
Organism: Protopterus annectens; assembly: GCF_019279795.1. NCBI lineage: Eukaryota > Metazoa > Chordata > Ceratodontiformes > Protopteridae > Protopterus > Protopterus annectens. The sequence goes on along the minus strand of NC_056726.1, from coordinate 976,042,870 downwards.
AGCGGAACAGGGTCTACTGAGTCCAGAGAGTCCCACACCTTCCGGCTCACCAAATTCAGGAGAGGGTCAAAAGGTGGAGACACCCAAGAGGTGGAGGGGCAAGAGCCAAATGCCTCCAGGTATACCAACTCATCTTCAGAAGGGGAAAGGGACTTCCAGCCACCCCTCTGTTTAAGGATCTCCAGGATGTCTGAAAAGAGACATCCTCAGAGGGTGACCTTGTGGACTCTTCTGAATCCTCAAAGTTGGTATCAGAAGTGACAGACTCAGGGGAGTCTATGTGCTTTCTCTTACATTGTATCTTCCAAGGGACCTCCTTGGGGGGATGTTCCTGGGAGGTATCGGAAGAGGAGGATCCACCCATTGGGGCTTCCTGGGGCACTGGATCTCTACTCTGTGGGTGATGGAGATGTAATGAAGAGGAGGATACCAGTCCCTTAGAGGAAGACAGACTAGAGCCAAAGGTGGAGCAGACTCAGTTGAGAGCACACCCCACATCACGTCGAAGGCACTGCTGTCCTGGGCTGAAAGAGACTCTGGCCCCAACAGGCTGGGAGATCTCTTCGGCACTGAGGAGGGTGGCTCTGAGGCAGATGTGGGAGCCAAACACACCTGAGCTGAGGTGCCGAGTGGGAGAGCCAGTTCTGACAAGGGTCCAACTCAACTCTCCCCCCATGAGCTGACCAGGGAGTGTCGGCCCCCAGGTCCCTCAATGTATGAAAGTATCGAGGAAACTGGAGCAGACGTCGGAGCCAAGATATCAGTAGTGATTACTGGCTCCGGTGGAGCCAGCACAACTTCCATACTCTGTGGCTCCAAACTCATTTGAGTTGGAGGAGGAATAGGCGTAGTAGAAGTTACCATTGTTGGCTCCAAGATCTGATGGGCTGGGCTCGAGAGAATTTCAGCTAGGGCCCGGGTCCAAAGCAACCTCTTCACTACTCACTCCATGCCATCATCTGCTAACCTGGAGGATCTAGAGGAATGACTGGAAGACTTGTGGCTACCTGCCACCAACTGTAATAAAGGAGACACTGGCACCAAGCAAGCAGGCTCCAAGGATGATGACCGGCTCCTCTTTCAGCTCCACAATGGCTCTGATGAGACAGATGGAGCTGAGGGAGAACCATGTTTCTCGGCTCTGACAACTTATGGAGCTGAAAAAGCATCATGTTTGGTGCTGCTTGTTGGCTCAGACACTGGAGCTGATGAAAAAGACTTTTTAGTCTTGTCTGATTTCCTTCGTCCACTTTTAATAAGCCCCTCAGTATAAGCTTATTCCTCCTCTCCTGCAAGACCCTGGCACTAAAACTATGACAAATGGAGCAGGAGTCTTGAAGATGGAGTGGACCCAGACAGTACAACTAGTATGTCCATTAGTAATGGACATCTTCTGAGTGCAGGAATCACACTTCTTGAATCCTGACTTGTGTTCCTTAGCTGGTTCCTTAGACATGCTAGCTATAAGGAAAAAAAATCTCAATAAAAGTTAGAACAAAACTATAATGTTTCTGAAACATAAAACACCAAAAAACAGGTATCCAAAATAAGGTATTATTATTATTATTTTTTTTTATAAAGAGAAGGAAAGGAGGGAGGAGAAGTCTGTAAGTTAAACGACTATCTCCGCCAATGGAGACCTCTAACTTAAACAGAGTACTGCTAAAGGGAAAGAAGGAGGAAAAGGGGTAAGAATCTTCTAATTTAAATGGATTCTTGAGGAGACAACAAGGCCCAAAGAAAAAGATAGCCGCAAAGATAAACTTACAAGGTTTAGAAAGGCTAAAATAGCACAAGGCTATTACGATAGTACTAATGAGTAAAAACAGCTAACAATTAGACAGTAATTATTATAAAATATATAAAATATTACATTTTCAAGCCTGAGCCAGTGAAGACAATCCCAAAGCTTCAAGCGGCAAATGAGATCTGGGGTTAGCCGCTAAGCACCATGGGATAGGACTCAGCCTCGAGCCAGTAGAAGCTCACGAACTTTAGTATAGGCTGAGTCAGAGTCGAGGTTTCGGCTCCGAACCCAAACAGCAAGACTGAAGGTGAGATGGGACAACATAACATTTAATGTTATCCCAATAAGGTGTTAAGACAATACAGTCGAAAAACATGTGTTGCCAATCCGCTTTAAGTTCTTGTTTCTCCAACAAACTTGTTTCGGTTTGAACATTAATTCAATTTTATGTGGTGTGAAGAAAGATTTTATGCAAAAATTTCCAAATAAAGAGATTCCATCTAAGATATGAAGTTGTATGTTTAGAATATATTAGAATTATTTTTTTTCTTCTTCATTCAGAGGTCTTTTATTAATTTGGGTAAAATAGTTCCAAACATTGATATTGCAACTTTTTGTTTCTTTCCTCACAGCTCTATATAATTTAGATTAGACACCATGTTCCAATGTGCTTTGTTGCATTAACAATATCTAGATATTCAATTAATTTTGGGATATGATCTCTTATCCTTTGTTCCATTAACTTAATTTCCCCTTCTATATGTTGCCTGCAGGATTGTACATCTATCCACGTCTTTATCTAAATTATATTTGTTCTTAATAAAATCAACATAATGTAGCTTTTCATCTTTCATTAATTGAATATACTGAATTGAATATAGCAGATTTTTATCTTTAAATGTGATCATTGTTTCTAACGTTGAGGTGGAGATGTTATTTTGGATATATGCCATAGGAAATATAATAGAAACCTACTTTATATGCCAGGTTAATATATATATACATTTTTTTCAAAGTGCTTAAAACAGTAAAAATGAAACAGAAGCCACTTGTTTGGTGACTTTTTCCTATAAGACAATCCTTTAATAACAAATGTACACTGTCATTTAGTGTGAGAAAATTATTAGCATATCTATTATATTTAGAGTTTATAGGAAAATAAAATTTCTGATGCACAAGCCCATCATCAGTCCCCTCTTTCTACATGCAGTCAGGGTGTTGCATCAACTGTCACCATCTGTCTTGATTCACTGACACTCTCCTACCTTCTTTAACAGTCATGCCTGACTGTCGCAGGTCTTCTCTCAGAGATCTATCCATTTCTTTGCTGAATGCCCTCACTTCCTTTTACCTTCTTCCTGACTGTCCCCAAACCTTCTTCAACAGATTGTCTTCTGCCTTCCTGCACCTGTGCCTGAACCAGTGTAATCAGTTCTCTTTGACCTTCTCTGCAACTGGAGCTTCTTGAGATTCTTCTATGATGCCCTCATTTTTTTCATCTGCCCCACAGTCCACATCCTACCACCAGTCTCAGGCAATTCATCTCTATTATCTCAACTGCTCTGACTTCACTGCCCAGGTTTCTGTACTGTACAAAAGTACTGGCTGCACCACTCTCTTGTACAGCTTGCTTATCAACTTCTTTGGCATTCTTCTGTCACACACTATGCCTGACACAATGTTCAAGTTGGCTCCAATCCCTTGAATTCCAGCTTTGACCTCCTCATTCAAACTTGGCCTCTCCTCAGCCACTCCTCTCTGGTACTTGAAGCTTTAACCTGTTCCACTATTTTCCCTTCTATTTCAATTCTCAGCTTCTTCTGATTCCCCCTTTTACTGCCATTACAACTGTCTTATTTGTACAGTTTCATCCAGCGTGCCTTCAGTTTTGCTATCCATTCTCCTATCTTTTGCTGAATTTCTTGTTCTGAGTCTGCCTGAAATGCGATATCATGTGCATAAAGCAGCTTTGTTGACCTGTCCCCTCTGATCTTGAGTATGAACAACAGTGCACTCAGATCTGAACTCTGATGCACACTCAGTCATACTGGGAACCTCTCTGAGTCCGAACAGCATTCATAGATGTGTCACTGGGTCCTTGTATATAACTTGCATTAATTTTACCAGTGTTTTTGGGACTTCAAACCATCACAGGACTGCTCAAATCAGCTATCTTGGGACCTTGTCATACACTTTCTGCAGTCTAGAAATGCCCAGTTGGACACTTTCCTAATTTCTAGCTTCTTCTCAACTATCTGTCTCACTACAAACATTAGGCTGGTTGTGCACCATCCTGATTTTGAATCTGAACTGCTCATGTCCCATCTTGTTTTATACAGCTCTGTGTATTCCTTTATCAATAGCCCTGTTCAGAACTTTCATGCAATGTTAGGAGTTTGATACCTTTGTACTGCCTACAGTTGTGAATTTCCCACTTTGTTCTAGTACACTATTCACTATTATGCTTATTCTCCAGTCATCCAAGATACACCTTTCTTTCCATACTGTCCTAAGTATCCTCAGGTGCCATTTATCCCTTAACTCACCCAGGATCTTGATCATATCAGCTGTGAACTCATCTGAGTCGGCTGGTTTCCCTTACTTCATTTTCCTTAGTGGATTTTTTATTTATTCTAAAGTGGGCTCCTCTTCTTCTTTTTCATTGCAGGCTGTGGTTGTGGCAGTACAGCTTATGTGGGGTTTTCTTCATTCAGAAGCTACTGGAAGTATTCCTTCCATCTGCCTTTGATGTCTTGTGGACTAGTGAGCGGGTTGTTGCTGGCATCCCTTATGAAGAGTGTCTGATGACTATCTTCTTTATTTTTCAGTCTTTGCCTTTCAACTTGATGGAGTTTGTGTCATCTACTGAGTCACTTTCTAGAGGATGGTAGAGTGCCTCTGATGCCTTGTTCTTCGCTATTGCAACTGGTCTCTTAGCCACTTTGTTAGACAACCCATATTCCTACTTAGCCTGGTCTGTCTTTTCTATCTCACTTTTTCTTGCACTGCTTTCTTTTGATGACTTCCTTGACATGCATTCTACCGCTTGCTTACCTTTTGTTCATTATTTCCATACCTGGCTTCACTGCATGTCTGTTCTGTAGTCCTCACATATACTCTTTTGAGGAGCTGACATTGTTCTTCAACTCCATCCTGTTTTCTGAGGTGCTAGAACCCTGACTATTTCCTTGAATTCTTGTGCTTTCTCTCCAGTCAACTTCCAGTTTTTGTTGACCTTAAGTCTTCTTTGACTGCTGCTTGCAGCTGGTTGTGGCAACCAGTGGTTTATGTTATGGGCTGACTGCTTCGCTGGGGATGACTGCAATCATTGATTCTACCACACTGCCTCTTCCTTACCAGGAGAAAGTCTACCTGAGATGCATATTGGCCATTGTTGTATGTGATGTTGTGAATGTCTCTTTTGCTGAACTGTTTGTTGGCCATCATCAAGTAATTTGCCAGACTGAATTCTAAAATGGCCTCTCCTTCTTTATTCCTATTGCCACACTCATGTGGACCCAGACGGTTTTCATATCCCATTCTGGCTGTCCCGATATGTGTGTACAGGTTCCCCATAATCAACACCAACTTGTGTTGTCCTACTTTCATATTTCTATAACTGTGGAACAAAGGCCTAAAATCAGGTACAAATTTTAAATTGCTCTTATAAACTTAGAAAGTTGGTAGAATAACAGATTTTCATTAGCATGTATTTGCTGAAGGATATGAGGTATGAAACTCAAATGTATGTCATTATTTAGTAATGAACATGGAAAAATTATGAGGCAAATATCTGGACATTTTGCAAAAATCTGGACAGTTGAGAGGTATGTCTGCTTTACCTAGTAGGTCTTGCAGTTGCTCCCTTAGTGCACTCTTTCCCTAACTGTGACAGCCCTGCTGTGGGCATTGGCTGAGATTATGAATGATGTCTGTTATCCTTTTCTCACTATCCCAAATCCCAAGTGACCCAGATTCTTTGAATCAGTTGTGGCAGCACTAGAGAGAACAGGAGGGAAGGTATAGAGTATTTCTGTTTATCTGTCTCAAATGTAAATGTGTAGGAGATACACAAGCCCAGCTTCACATATCAATAAGACCCATTTTCAGTGACTGAACTGTATAGACAAAGCCACTCTAAAGTAAAGGCTTAGTTAATATCATGAAGAGAAAGCATCAGGCATGCCATTCAAACATTATTTTACTTTTGATTCCAAGGGTATCTAATCTGGTATAAATCAAAAGAACTCTCATAATGTGGATGTCTGGGTTCATCCTGACATTGTCCCATGATTATCTGGCTTTATGTATGCCTGGTCCTAATAAACCAAACCCAAGACCATATTCTTAATCCTGCTATCTTTGAGTTGAAAGACTGTCATTTTAATATCAGAATAGTTGGGTTGTGGTTCAGTTTGTAATGTGGAGAGTCTAACTTCAAAACAAGAAAGGGACTTTGCATATCATCGTACTGGGATACTATGTTGATAAAAGCAAAGAAGTTATCAATCACATTTATGATTAGTTTGACAGGTGCTAGTAATACATGCTCATGTTTTCCTATAACTGAATACCAGCACCAGCACTAGAGTGAGTAAATACAATGATAGTAGAATAGAACTGTAAAAGAAGAGAAAGGCACAAGCCAGCTTTTTTAGCCACTGGTGAGATCATCTTTTAGGAAGCAGAGTTTACAGTGTGCAGTCTTGATGCCAGTGTGACAAAGTCACCTAATAGAATGACATGCCCCCCCCCCCTGAAAAAAAAGTCCGAGATTTGATTGGCCATCTTCATATCCCTGTCTGGGGGGATCTCAGGGTATGCATAACATATTGTAAATGTAAGAAGGGAATCACCCCACATTAACTGCATTCCTGCCTAAAGTCCTTCATCATCTTACCATTGTCCAAGGATAGTCAGTGTCTGAGACCTGCCCCTCCTTAAGATACCCACCCCCAGAAAAAAATTGACCTTACCAAAGGAAAAATGAATAATTTTGTGCAGTAGTCTGCTGCTGTTTTTCCTGATCTAGAAGGGTATCCTGTAAGCAAAACACATTGTGCAGATGAGATCATTTTATTGAGTTACAAACAATATTGTTTCATGTAAGCAAACTATTTTCTATATATTGTTGGTGTATTTAAACTGCTAGCTTGTAAAGCCTTGACACTGTCATACAGTTGGTCGTTAATATACCTTACACAATAATTCAGAACATCACACTTAATTTTGGCTATCCTAACATTAATTATACCTAAAAAAATATGTTAGAACTCAATACTGTGTACAGTCTTTATTCCATTTCTACTGGCATTGGTCAAGAGGCACAAAGACTCACGGATGGTAAATACAGCTATAATGGAAAGGGATGAGATAAAAGAGGAACATAGCAACACCCATTTATATCCATCTACTCATCTACAACAGAAGATGGCTGAGAAGGGAAAAACAGGAGAAAAAAACAGGGCAAGAAATCTTTTGCCTAATAAAGGCAATCTATGGAAAAAAAGAGAAGGGAAGCCAACCAGTCCAACTTGGTTAATATTGGGTTTCTGGGCTACATTACCTTACTAACATACTCACTTAACCACAGGCCATAGCTGTATTTTTCAACACCCAAAATTGGGTCACACATGACTATAAGGAAAAAACGGGTCTATATTATAATACCGAAAATCCTTTTAAGCAAACGCGAAAACACTGACATGTATTGCGCGAAGTGTGATTATGTCAAACTTTCTAAACCGCGAAAACCAAAAAGTCGAAGTGTCATGGTTGGCCCATCTGTGGTACAGCTCCGTAAGATAAGTGTGCGATAGTTATGGACCTTATGGTTAGGGTGCGGGTTAAGGTAAGTACATAGATAGGTAATGTATGTAAGGTTTAGTGTAGGGTTAGAATTAGGGTTTTGTTAAATGTATGTGTGTGGATTAATTGTTTTGTTTTGGTATATCGTTGTAGGGTAAGTGTGCGATAGTTACGGACCTTAGGGTTAGGGTGCGGGTTAAGGTAAGTGCATAGATAGTAATGTATGTAAGGTTTAGTTTAGGGTTAGACGTAGGGTTTTGGTGCTTTACTTTAGGGTTAGAAATAGGGTTTTGGTTAGTGTATGCATGTGCTTTATTTATTTTGTTTGGGTAGGCTGTATGTAGTGGGAGGTGGAGTTGGCCGACTATGGGGATTCGACTTTTTGTATTTCGCGGTTTAGTATGTTCGGCATATTCGCGTTTTGCGCAATACGTGTCAGTGTTTTCGTGTTTGCATAAAGGGAGTTTCGCTATTATAATATAGACCCGGAAAAAACATACTATGAGTTGTCACATTCAGTGGATAATTCAGCCAGAATATGATAGGGAGAATTAAGATGCATTTTCAGTGGCCTGTCTACATCAGTGGTTTTAACCCTTCCTACTTTCAAAAGCACTACTGCAAGTGCCTTAAGCTGTCAGAACTCCAAGTTGATATATGCCACAAGCAAAGAAATAAAATGATCTAGCCTAGCCATTTCACATCATTAATGAACTATCAGGAGCTACTGACAGATGATTCTGTCAAACATTAATAGCATTCAATAAAACAGCCAATCTCTATTAAAAGGACAACCTTAAAAAAAATCTGTAAAGCAATCTCTCATGTTCCTTCATGTTTGAAAATTGCGATTTTCATGTACTCACTCCTCCTTGTTACTTTACTGCTGTGCTGCATGCTGCCTCCACATCAGTTTTCAGTGTCATGCAACCAGGACTCTTTTTCTCTATCTTTGCACTGACCCAACACATGCTGCTCATTCATGCATGCTAAAGTAAAGAGCTACTGGTGAAATAAGAAAAGACCGCCCATAACTGCCTCTAACAGGTATTAACCACTGAGATTCTTATGTGCCAAAATTTAAAATCATATGAACCATTCTAACAAAAATGTTACCAAATACATGTAATGTATGAAAATGTCATGAAGACAGTAACACATACAGCATACATATAAGTTCCAACAGTCCAACAAAGACCATTCTCCTCAAGACAGCATCAGTTAAATAGTAGCAAATAATGCCTTAGACCTTTACGAAGTCAGTGAAGGACCCAGTTGGCTGGTAGTCCATATGAACCATATCCGCCTGACACTGTAGAATATTCCATTTTGTAGAGTTGTATCTTGAAGCTTATATAGCCTGTAACATCTTCATTTTTTTGTGTTAAATAAGTAACTTTCTATAAACAGGAAATAACTTCTGAAGAGTCATCAGTTAAAATAGCGTCAAAATTAAAATGTTTCCTCCTTGTGTAAACATTAGCTTCACTGCCCTTGGTACTAGTCATTGCAAAGTGCATCATCTTACCTTGATACCATATGCCTCACTTAAGACAAGCAGCCTTCAAGATGCTTTGTTTCTCCTGGACATTTTGTTTGTAAATTGCAGTAGATCTGGGTTTAGGTTCATAGATTCATGGAGTCATAGGCTAGTACTGGCAATTGGTCTGTAGGCATTTAAAATTTTCCTCTAGACTGAAGGAGGACAAGACTCGGAGCAGCATCCTACCATCACCCAGAATGATACCGCAGTACAAGCAGAAAATGATTGACTTCAACAATTGGCTAAGTTTCTGGAGTCATTCTAAGATGATCCAGTATCTGTCTGCTTGGGATGACATGATTGACAGACCTTGATGCTTTGACAGAGATGGCCTGCATCTGTCACCACTGGTTTTCCAGATACTGGCTAAGGCTCTTGCCACCCGTATAGTGCCTTTTTTAGGCGATGTTCCGAAGACCAAATTATCAGTAACAGCTATAAATAAATGCAATCTGAGGGTCATGCTGCTGAACACTAGAAGTCTAAATCTCAAGATGCACTTGCTGGAAGCACTCCTCAAAATGGAGAACATCGACATTTGTACTGTAATGACGACCTAGTTTAAACCAGCAGAAAGCACTCCTGCACTACCAGGCTATAACTCATTCCACACCTTTCATCCTCAGAACATGGACCAAAGCTCCAAAGTTGGTGGTGTTTCCATATTCATAAAGTATATGTACACCTCCAGACTAGTATCCCAGCATAACACATCTGAGTTACTTCAGGTACAACTATCATTGGGTAAGATGGCGATTCAGATCGTAGCCTGCTATAGGTCCCCAACCATGTCCCAATATTCTCACTGCATGTTCCTAAGCACCTTAGAAGCTATAATGGTCCAACCAAACACTCTCATACTAGGTGACTTCAACTACCCATCCATCAACTGGGAAAACTACTCATGCACCAATACAGTGACCCAAAGCTTCCTGGAATTCATTAATTCCAGTGCCCTGTACCAACTCATTCTTACCCCCACTAGAGGAAGTAGCATCCTTGACCTGGTTATTACAAACATGGGAAACTGTTGCTCTACAGCAATAGTCAAGTCCTCCCTGGTTAGATCCAACTGCAAACTAATCACCATAGAAATCCACATTTCACCCACACCCCCTGCAAAGGTAACCACTATGATAAACTTCTCCAAAACTGACTTTGGGCTTCTAAAAACAGCAGTGGCTAACTTCACAGCACCCATGTCAATGGAAAAAAGATGCATGACTGTCGAATCATACACCAGTGCACTTTACAAATACGTACATAAATACATAGAACTAGCCATACCCAACAGAACCAAGATGCTCTCCTCCAAAAAAAAAGGAAGCCAATCTGATGGTCCCCTGCCATTAATAAACTGTACAACAGAAGGAAGAAACTTTGCAGAAAAAGGTGAAGTCCCAAGACTGGAAAATCTCCCATATTAGCCTCAACAAAAAGTTGAGATCCTTCATTGAAACCTCTAAAGCCAGATATGAAGGCAGAATTGTGGCAAACACTAAAAAGAACCACAAAGCCTTCTGTAGTTATAAAAAGAATATCCACGGCAATAGCCAGGTTTGCTCTGAGTTCCTGCACAATGGTACTTCCTATACTGAGCCAACTGATATTGCCAACATACTGGCCGACAGATTCAGTGCCAAATTTACCCCTCTCTTTTCCCCTAAAGGACCAATCACAATACCAGAAGAATGCCAGGCACCCAGCATTACTGCAGCACAGGTTAAAGCTGAATTGTCCAAGGCCAAGAATACAGCTTCCATGGGATCCAACAATATCCCTGGATGTGTTCTACATGAACTACAAAGTGAACTGGCACCACATCTGTGTACCCTGTTCAATCACAGCCTCACCTCAGGCTTTGTCCTTACCAAATGGTGCACTGCTACAGTCATCTCTCTCCATAAAGGGGGAGTGACTACAGACCTTGGGAATTATTGCCCCATTAGCCTGATGAGTCTGATATGTATGGCTATGGAGCACATCATCATGGACCTTATTAACAAGGATATAAGGAATCTCCAAACTCTAGAGCCCACACAATTTGGTTTTGTGAAAGGTAGAGCATGCCTGCTCAACCTGGTTAACTTCTTTGAGTCAGTCACCAGAACTGTGAATGAGGGCAAGGCAGTTCATACAGCCTACCTCGATCTGGCCAAGGCTTTTGATACCATTTCCCAGTCAGGAATTATTGATAAACTCACCAAACTAGGCATCAACCCCTATATCACTAAGTGAGTTGCAAATTGGCTCACAGATAGAATCCACAATGTTAAAGTAGCAGACTCTGAGTCAGACTGCTTACCAGTCATGAGTGGAGTCCCACAGGGGTCGGTCCTGAGTCCTCTCCTGTTTGGTATCTACTTCTCAGAAGTCCACACCAACATGGAAGGACTCTGGCTGACCAAGTTCGCAGACGACTGCAAGCTGGGAGACATTATTAACTCCCCAAATGATACAGACATCCTACAGAAAGGCCTCACTGAGACCAATGACTGGTGTCGAAACCATGACCTTAAGCTTAATGCCAAGTAATGCGTCATCATCCCCTTTGGGAAAAACTCAGTTCCCACTAATTACCACATTGATGGGAGCCCACTGAATACTGAAGGTGTTTTAAGAGATCTGGGGACACAGGTTGACAGCAACCTCTCCTTCGACCACCACATTCCCACTGTGGTCAGAAAGTCCTTTTATGTGGCACATCTCATTACCAAGAGTTTTGCATCCAGGAAGAAAGAGGTCATCATCTCTCTCTATACTCTTCCCTCATTAGGCCAATCATCGAGTATAATGGCCCATTTGGTATGTACCTCACTAGACACATGCAGCAGCTGGAAAGGCCACAAAAGTACCTCACAAACATTATCCTAGGCCTTAAATACATGTCCTACATGAACAGACTTACAAAACTCCAGCTATTCTCTGTCTCATATCATCTACTAAGAGGCGATCTCTGCTTGACTTACAAAGTCATGTCTTACCCAGCTCTATTAGAAATGCTGCATCTAAAGAAATCCCAATCCCTTCACACCACATGCTCCAGAGACCCCAACCTCATTACCACAATCAACAGAACATGTTGGAGGGACAGGTTCATAACCCAGAGACTGCCCATGCTTTGGAATAGACTTCCCATACATGTCAAGCAGAGCACCTCACTGGCCTTCTTCAAGAGAAATCTTGATGAGTGGATGGGAAATAGAAAGTTCACTCCGGGGATCACTCCAGTGGCTCTACTTGATAGAGGCACTGGGAACTAACGTTAGGTGGCATGATGCCAGGGCACGTCTATGGGCTATGCTTGTAAAGGTTTCAGGGCCATTAGCCTAATACACTCCTATGAACCTAAGACTAGATAGACTAGGAAAGAATTTGAGGCTGCCTAACCAATTGTCTAGGTTTAACATGAAGGTGGTAATTGTGCTACTCTATTTGACATGTAGTGGAAGTTTGTTCCATAGGTGAGTGATATGTTGTGATATGAATCTATCACACCAATGTGTCTTATTTATATGCTGATGAAGGTTTAGTTCCTTTAACTGAGTTTTTAATGTATCACTAGTTATGTGAAGAACGTGGACCATACCTCTCAACTTCTTATTGCAAGAAATTTGGACAAAGCCATATATAAAAGTGGGACAAAGGCCCCAAAATAGGGACAATTTTTAAATATTGTTCTTAAAAACTTAGAAAGCTGATAGAATATCAGGTTTTGTATTAGCATGAATTTTCTGAAGGGCATGAAATCTGAAACCTAAATGTCTATCATTATTTTCTAACTTCAACCTTTAATGATTTGAGAGGTATGACTTGATTCAAATAGGTTTGCACCTTTCGTGGCATGAAAGGCTATACATAGACCTCCTCAAAGGAGTTTGTAAGAGACTGAGTACAGAGAAAGGGTGCCAGTGTCTCCTGATAACTAAGACTTTTGAGACCACTGGTCTTTTTAGTTATGAATATCTGAGGTCTCTCAAGTTGTGTGACAACTTTAGATAAATACTGTAGATGCCAAAAGATGAATTAAATTCAATAATGTATCTGAAACTATATGAGCAAAGGGGAATTAAAACTTCTCTGGTTCTAGTTGAAATGACTTTGGAAATTAGATGAGCCAGATAAAAGGCTTCCTGAACTATTGAGGAGACATAATGATCAAATGAAAATTCTATCAACAAGAGTACCCAGATCTTTTACAATAATGTCTGATTGGAGGGATACATCTCCTATATGGCAAGTGAAACTGTTTTGCTTACTAAAATGAACTTTGCTACATGTTTTTACATTTAATTTGAGACCATTGTCCTTGCACCAAATGTTACAATAGTCTATGCCATGTTGGAGCAATTATGAGTCAGATGAAGATCAAATATCAACAACTAATTTATAGTCATCTACAAATTTAGCCAGAAGTGCTGGTCTGAAGGTTTGAGAAATGTATGCCAAATAAGAGAGGGCCCAAAACCTAGCTTTATGGTACATCACTGATAACAGCTTGCTTTCAGAATGCATATAACTTCCTCTGAGAACTCATAAACCCAGTTTAAGGAAACCTTTGGAATTAACAAAATATTTTGGATACTCCATGAATATTGCTTATATAATACGAAATGTAACCACTTCTCACATGGTATAAACCATATATTTTATATTTTCAAAAATATAATCATCAACAATTATAGTCGAAAGAACACCTTTTTCATTACATTTTCCATAGCTTATACACCAGATTGCCTAGATACCTTCAATATCAATAAGATGCGGAATCTTAAAGAGAATAATCTAAAGTTTTGGCACCAGTTTATAGACAATAAGAACATCCAACCAATGAACTTTCTCTTAGCCAGATATAATGTCTGTCAAGATAATTGGCTCTGTATTCAATCTTTAAGACAGTTAGTTGAAAATAAAGTGAGAGTGTCAGTAAATCTGGAAACTGATATTATACCAAGATTGATACAACAATTCATAAGGTGCAGTTCGATGAACATTGAACATAAATTAAGCATATCACCTGTATATAAAATCCTACGAGAAGACTTGATTACTTTTGACCAAGCTTTTTGGAATTACTCCATACAGATTAATGGCGAACCTTTATCTAACGATAATAAGAAACAGTTATTAAATTCAATAAAAAACACTTCGTCATCTTTATATTGGAGACTATATACCTGGAGATTTATTCATAGAAGCTTTTACACTCCACACAGAACTGACCTTATAATCAAGAGCAATGAAAGCAAATGCTGGGAGGTGTGGTGATGTCCTTGAAGTCAACTGGGCTCATACATTTATCGAATGTAGAACTCTCACACAATACTGGAGTGATTTTAGACATTTTGCAAAAGCCCTGTGGTCTGATAACTGTCAGATTACTAGCTCTTTGATATTATTCAATGTCCCTACCCCAAGTGTAATTCCTAGAAATCAGTTACCTGTTCTTTGGTTAATTCTAGCTATTGCTCGAAAAATAATTACACCGAACTGGAAAAATAAGCAAGATCTTATGTTTACTGAGTTTATTTCAATAGAAAAATCTGTATGTAAAAAGAAATGCAAACTATTAATCAGAGATCATCAGATGTAACACACAAAAGACTAGCTTGCCAAAAATTGGAGAGATTGTTAGATAAATATTGATTACCTTTCTTGGATAAAACAAATGTTTATCATGGATGTTTGTATATAGTGTAAATAGTTATTATGTTTTATATTGTTTATTTTTAATACTTTATGTCTATGTTTATTAACAAAATTTAATAAAAATGTTTTTGGAAAAAAAAAGAAGTGGCACCTTCTACTCTAACCACATGGGTTCTGCTAGACAACAAGTTAGCTGCCCATCACATGATAAAAGGATTTATATTCAGATTTCAAGTTTAATATTCACAAGATGAGTTGGAGAGCTAAGACATAGTGCACCATTTTGATAACAATATCCTTGAAGTCAGTGTCCCACTGATAGTCAGTTCCTAAGAAATCCCACCTTACTTCTGTTTTTATTCTTGCCCTGGAGACCACAGACCTGCAGATTATTTCTTCCTGTGTAGTTCTCTAAACTGTCTAGCTTGGATATGTGGATAGTCTGCTGCTGAAGGGCAAATTCCTCTTATGACTCATTTTCTTATACTCTTCTAGCTGTGTCTTTAATAGCACTGTCCAAGGTGATGATCTTGGGACTGGATTCCAACAATGTAGACTTCAGATGTAAACATATTCTGTCTCCTGCCTTTTAAAAAGAGACTAGAGTACAGCATATCTCTCCATTAGCCTCAATTAATGTTCATGTTAGGCTTGACAGTAATTTTTATGTGAGCAGAGCATGAAGATCTGGGTCTGGTAGATGCCTGCAAAACATCCTTCCCTAGCTCGAGCGGTGATATAGAAATGTTTGAATTTTCTTATTATCAAATTATTTATTTATATATCTGTCCTTTGTTGATCAGACTAGTGGCCTCTTTTCAGGGGATACCCAAGGTGGTATTTCTACTACAAGGGAAATTTCAGGAGAAATGTGGCCAGGGCATTAGGGTACTTCCCCCTGTTCTTTTTGTTAGGTGCCATGGGATCTTTTGCATCCACCTGGGCTACAGATTGAACCTCAGTTTAACATCACATTTTAAGGATGGCACGCTCAAGAATGTAGCACCATCCTAACGCTGCACTTCAATATCAGCAATCCAGTCACCTGGCATGAGAAAAGAACCCACAGCCTTCTAATCTACCAGTACTAAATGCAATTGTGCTGCCTATTGCCAGTGCATCATATTCCAGCATGACAACATTTTCCAGTGTGCCAGACTTAGCAAGAAAGTTCAGCAGGGTTAGCTTCAACTCTATATGTTGCTGTTCTCCTACCTTTTGAAAAGATATTGTTATACTCTTCAGCAGCCGGTACTGACAATTTAAAATCTGTGTTAGTCTTGACAGTGAATTCTGCATGGGAAAAGCAAGTTTGGCTGAACCTGGGTGATGCTGATAACACATCCTTCACAGCCCTGACAGTGATTAGAGAAACAGTTGAATATTTTCATTATTGGTTGATTTTACCTGTGTTTGCTGCTTCCCTTATGAATGACCAGTCCCCAAATACCCAAATGGATAACTCATGGCTTGCAAATGTATAACAAAACAAATACAATGGCAGTCTACTGGAAAATGCTAACAAAGTGTTTTTGCATGCACACACACTGTCACACCCTTACTTAAATATACTAAGTATGTGGTGGTAAAACCATAGGGAAAGCAGAAACATCAAGCAAAGGTAAACACACCAGTGCATAAATTGTGATCATTCAATTTTGATACTATAATAAGAAGTGTGATCAGGGGAAAAACAACATCACGAAGACAATACTTGAGGTGTTAGATGTTGACCATCTGTAGGGAAACTGTGCTTAGCAATTCCTTTATGGCCAGCATCTAGATGACATTTCTAAACTGACTGTACTTCATTCCAATAACAAAACATTTTGGAGGCTACCAAGGCAACATGCACTGCAAATACCCCTAAGTAATCGCTTTGCACACAACCATGTCTGAAGTAACAGTGTTTCACTCCAATAATTATTTATTATTTATTTTATTTATTTCCAGTTTGATAACCGGGGAGGTCCACTGGAAATTATATAAATTAATAACAAAACAAATATTTTATTGCATTTTGGGGTTACCAGGATCACATGCACTGTTAAACTCTTATTGTTTCTCTTTCTCATTCTTCTCATTCACCCTTTATTTTATTTTTATTTATTGATTAATCAGTGTTAGCCAACAATAACGTTTTTTTCCAGAGGCAACCCAGAAACATTGCTTGGTTAAGTATCTTAGAGACTTAGAGACACACAGTTTACAAACAGAAACTGAGAGAATCAAACCTATAGATACAATGTGAAGCTTGTTAGCAATTCATAGTCTTAATACTCTGCACTAAACTGATGAACATCCATTTTCCAATGAACAATCTCTGTCCTACATATATCTGTATGAATAATATGGTTGCAAAACTATATACATATATGGGATTTTACCACCTTTATGTTCAGGAAGACATTTTATAGCATTACTTAAAGCAGTGTACTGAGATGTTTGAGTGGTTGAGTGAAATCTTGTTAGTGGTGATAAATCACATATAATAAAGCAAAAAATTCTATTTAGCAAAGTTTTAGAAAAAGGTCAGCTTTTTTGTTTACCATTTGGTGGCAATTTTGAAAAAAAAATCAATAACTTTAAAAAGAGATTTATCTCATCTTTAGGACACAAAACATCCAAGCAGAAATCACGTGAACTACTAAACTGACATGATGTTAAACACACATGAAACTCCTAAAAGGACAAAAACAGATAGTATTTTAATATCATAGAGCATTGCAGGATGTGTCCCCTGAAAATGTTCAGTGCAAAGAAATGAGACGAGGAAAGAGTGCAACCATACAACAGTGATTCCATTGTATAATAACAGATGTTCAGTTATAGATATGCAGTAGGCTAAGCTAAATGTCAAAGCTAAAGGGCTCTTTAATATGCTCCAACTGTAAGGATCTCGAACGGAACTCCATATAAGAACAGTTTGGAGTGCAGAAAGCTTCAGATCTTTTTCACCACATGAAGAACACTTCTTTGGTGAGCCCCATGAAACTTTTGGTTGGCTAACAATCCTTAAAGGCTGGGCATATAAATCACCTATTGGGGAAAATGTTCCACTGATTTTATTTTTTTGCGGAAAACTTGTATATTTCTAACTGAAATATATGACTTTGCTAGGAAAAATATATTTTTTAACTTATTGCATTTCTAAGGGAATGTATGTGCAAATGTTCATGTGAACAGTTTGCGAGAAAACTTCTATTTTTTGACAGGACTTTGACTGAAGTTTTGTATATTTGTGTACTGGGGACAGAATACTTTGCTTGTGGGGAACTGTCAATGGTTTACTTACTTCACATCCTCTTACTCTCTATTGCACAGTGTATTGACTTACCCATGATCTGCTATCTGCTTTCAAGGTCTCTTTCTTGGCTTACAGATGGATCAGTTCTTGGTCTCTGAATTTTCACCTTCCCTTGCCTAGAAGAAGAAAAAAGTTATCAGGGAGTCTTTGGGGATGTCTGCCTCCTGTTGTGCCACAGTTGCTGGATGGTGATTCTGCTGTGGCTGCCTGTTGTTCCTCATATCACTTATCTTTTTCTCACTGTTCTTTTGATGCAGTATATGTAGCAACATCCTCCGTGGCTGTAGGGATGCCCTTGGCAGGCAATGGATAGCCCCTCTTGTTAGTCTCAGGGAAGGGGCTGCTAAAGCTTCTTCACTTAGCTTGGATAGGGGATGTATTGCTGGAATAATGTGCCTGTGGAGAGTTGCTCATTTTCCAAAGAGTTGTTGGGAAAATGGGAAAGTAGTGGGAAAACTTTCCAGTCTTCTATTGCTTTTTCTATGGACAGAGGGGATTTACTGGGATTTTCTGATGGGTTTATTGATGCCTTTTTCCCCTTTGTTTCCTCAGTTAAGAAAAGGAAAGGAGTTATTTCTCTTTCTGAAATGGATTTTCAATCAGAACAGGCATTACAGGAGGATCATTGCACCTCAGGAATATCTTCACAAAAGACGTACATTTTGCTTGCAACATAAATAGGACATGGAGAGGCAGGTATGTTTTTCAGAGAATTCCCATTCTCTGGAACATGATCCCCATCCATGTGAAGCAGAGTTCCTCCATAACTCCATTTAAGTGCAACTTGGACAAATGGATGAGTAATTTGTAGAAGCAGTCAATAAATCAACCCCTATCTAAATCAAATCTGTGGGTCATATTTAGGATGTACTTATGAACCTGTGACCATTCTGAATCTGAAGAAAGTACATAAAACCTCCACCTAAAAACAACCTCAATGTTGTGCCTCTAAGCACTAGGAGTCTTAACATGAAACTGCACTCAATGTAAGCAGAACTCAACTTGGAACACGCAGACATTTGTGCAGTCACAGAGACTTGGTTTAAGGCTGTGGAGAGCACCCCAGCTATACCAGGTTACATCTCTTTTCACATGTTCAGACCACAGACTGAAGGCATGAAAAATAAAGGAGGTGGTGTATCAATATTCATTAAAGATAAATACACCTCCAGATTGTTTAAACAGTATGATTCCCTCGAGATACTTCAGGTGCAATTAACTGTTGGACACCTATTCAAGTCATTGCCAGCTACAGGACTCCCCCCCCCCTTCATGAATCAGGACACTCACTCTGTGTATTTGTATCTATTTGAGTCTATCAAGATACTTCCAAACACCATGCTTTTGGGTGACTTTAACTACCCATCCATTGACTGTGTAAATTACTCATGCTCAAACTCACTTGCTCAAGGTTTCCTCAACTTAATTAACTCCAGTGCCCTGGAATAGCTGGTTGACACCCCCACAAGGGGTAGCAACATCCTGAATCTACTGCTTACCAATATGGGGGACCACTGTAGCAACCCCACTGTGAAGTCATCCTTGGTAAGCTCTGACCACAAATCAGTTTCATTTGAACTAACTATGATACCTAACCCCCCAACAACAACTAAACTAAAAAAACCCTATAAAGCAGATTATAACCTCTTACAAGATGGTATAAATAGCTTCACTGCACCTCCCCCCTCAGATGGAACTGGCAACTATACCAAGTTCTATACCAATGCTTTTTACAAACACCTGTATAACTGCATTGACTCGGCCATATCTGATAGGAACAAAACAAGCTCCTCAAGGAAGAGTAAACCTGCCTGGTGGACAACTGCCATAAACAGGCTTTACAATACCAGGAAGAAATTTCTGTCTAAGAGTAAGACAGAGGAAGCCCTAAACTGGAAACACACCCTTCTCAGCTTAAACAAGCAAATAAGGCTTCTTGTGAAGTCCTCCAAAGCAAACTATGGATCTAAATTAGCTTCCTTAACTAAGGACAACCATAAGTCATTTTTTAGTTACATCTGTAACCTAAAAGGAAAGGCCTAGATTTGTGCCAAACTGATAATTAGTGATGCCACATATACTGAGCCTGTGGACATAGCTAACCTGTTGGCTGACAGGTTCTGTGAAAACATCACTCCTCTGTCCCTGCCACAAGTACTCTATGACATCCTTACCACCTGTCCCCTACTTGTATCTCTAAAGAGCAGGTCATAAACACTCTCTCTAAGGCCACAAACACAGCACCTATAGGACCTGACAACACCCCAGGCTGCATCCTATATGGGTTCCAACAAGAATTAATGACACCAGTGGGTAATATTTTCAATCATAGTCCTAGAACCTGCTTCATCCCAGATGAATGGAAAATGGCCATTGTTATTCCCTTGCACAAAGGTAGTTCTTCCACTGACCCTGGGAAGTGTAGACCTATTAGCCTGACTAGCTTTATCTGCAAGGCCATGGAGGGAATCATCATGAACATTATCAACAAATATATAGGTAATCTTCAAACACTTGATGCTACTCAGTTTGGATTTTTCACAGAGAGATCATTCTTATTAAACCTGGTGGACTTCTTTGAGACAGTCACCAAGGCCTTAGACGAGGGGAAATCTGTGCATACAGCCTACCTAGACTTAGCCAAGACTTTTAACACTATCCCCCGCTCAGGCATCATTGCCAAACACTCCTAGTTAGGTATCAACCCCTATATCATTAGATGGGTCACTAACTGGATCCCTGATAGAATGCATATAGTCAAAATAGGGGAACCACCTCCAACACCAGACCTATAACTAGTGGTGTTCCACAGGTCTCAATCCTGGGACCTCTACTGTTTGGAGTCTATTTCTTCGAAGTACAAGCAAAAACTAAAGGTCTGTGACTGACAAAGTTTGCTGATGACTACAAGGTGGGAGCAGTCATAAAATCCCCAAATGATGTCAACATCCTACAAGAGGGTCTTACACAAACAAATGATTGGTGCCAAAGCCATGGCCTTAAATTCAATGCAAAAGAATGTGTTATCATTCCTTTCAGTAAGAGAGATGTTCCTGCTAACTACCCCATCAATAGTAATTCCCTAAGTACACACTCAGTGGTGAGAGACCTGGGTACACAGTTTGACAGCAACCTTACCTTTGATCACCATGTCTCCACAGTGGTAAGAAGGGCATTCTATATTTCTCATCTCATGAGTAAGGGCATTGCCTCTAGAAAAAAAAATAATTTATAACCTTCCTGTACTCTTCCCTCATCCAGCCAATAATTGAGTACAACGTCCTTTTTGGTATGTACCTTTCCAGCACCTGCAGTAAGTGGAGAGACCACAAAAGTTCCTCACAAGGAAAATTCAAGGTCTTCAGCATGTGTCCTATGTGAAATCTGAAATCACTGTTACTTATTCTGTTTCATACAGACTACTCAGAGCTGATCTCTGCCTTGCATATAAGGCAATCTCTGATCCTGCATTATTGGAAATGCTGCATATCCATAAGTGAAATTGTACATGGGTAACTTACTCTAAAGGCCTTAACCTGGTATGTGACATTAATAGAACCTACTAGAGGGATACATTTGTCTGCTAGAGGTTACCACACCTTTGGAGCAGACTCTCACTTCATGTCAAACAGAGCATCTAATTGGCCGTCTTCAGATGCAATCTGGACGATTGAATGGGTAACCCTAGATTCACCCTGGGAATTCCACCTCCTCTTGGACAGGGGCAGTAGGTGCTAATCCTGTAAATAAGGGCAGAACTTGGATAGACTTGTAAGGGCCCTAGGGCTATTAGCCTCATAACGTCCTATGATCCTATGATCCTATGAAAGTATGGTTTCAGATATCCCACTGAAGATTTATCCTTTTAAGAAACATTATCTAAGAAGGAAGAGGTTTTTCTGTGAGAGCAGAATAAAATTCCTATTTCACAGAATATGTATTATTATTATTATTAGTCGGAAATGCCAAATTTTGCAGCTATTCTGCCTGTGTTGCCTGATTTAGAGAATATTTTTCTCATGGCTTTTAAATGATCTGATATTCAACCTCCTGCTTTTGGGACATCTGATTGGTTGTACAGGGTACTCTCAGAAAGATAGACGTGATAAAGTTAATGAACAGTATTACAATGGATCGGGATTTATCATGCACTATTGCAAATAATAAACTAAAAATATTAGCACAGGCAGAAAAACTGCCACACAGATAAATATAAAAGAAAAGTACAAAATAAGCAATTTATTGATGACCAAAAAAAGTTTTATAGAAAATTGGGAAACAAGGTGAAAGGAATTGAAAGACCACCAAAAAAGAAGAAATAGATACATTTTGGGGAAGTATTTATGAGGATCCTGTGGAACTTAACAAAGATGCTAAATGGATAAAAGAAGTAAAAGAAAGAATAATAAGTCTGAAGGTACATGATATGAAATGGGATAAAGTAACAGCCAGAAAAAAACTGAAACAAACTCAAAAAAAGCCTCTAATTGGAAAACCCTAGGCCATGATAAAGGACAAATTATTATTCCATGGATAAAAATTCAATGGGGAAATTCTAGGGTGAGTCCCTGTCACTGCTGCTATTCTGTCTTTCACTTAACCTATTAATCTGTCTACTTAACAGATTAGACCATGGCTATCATTTGGCTCCTGGCAAACTACAACGTGTAAAGACTTGTCATCTTCTCTTTGTCGATGATTTAAAATTGTATAGCTCATCAGATGAGGAACTGAAAGTACAACTGCAAGTAGTCAAAACTTTCAGAGGATGGGGGGGTAGAGCCTCAATGGCTAACTGAAGGCAGCAGATTTTCAGAGCTCTATAAACTAGTAGAGAATACAGGAAATAATATAACATTTTTCTAACAAAAAACATCCAGAATAGATAGATGAAAGACTAAAATATAAACTTACAAGCTTTGGTGGATTTATGTAAGATTTTTCCTGTCAAATTATATTGTAACTATTACAACTGGTGGAAATGAGCAACTCGAAAAACATTCATTCTGATCTAGTATTAAAAAAGGAACTACAACTGGTGACTACTACACTTCAAGAACTATCACTGAAAATAGATGACTTTAAAGAGGACTTGCAGAATCTAAAGGAGAATTGTCAAAAGCAAACAGATGTATTTAAAGAAATGCTTCAACACCATCAGACTAAAATAACAAACATAAAAACTTCTTTGAATGATATGGAGCGAAGACTCAAGGAAGAAGAAAATCAAAAAGACATTCTCCTCATACAAAACACTTGGCTTCTCAACAAAGTGGATAACTTAGCGAACAGGGAGAGAAGGACAAACATCAGAATCTTTGCTTTGCCAGAGAAAGCTGAAGGGGGAGACATCATTTTTTTTAAACTCTCAGATACCAGAAGCATTAGACCTTAAAGAGGGTTTCTCATCTGGGATTAAAAGGTCTCACAAAGCCTTGGGAAATTCAGCTTCTACTTCGTCTTCTACACCACCAAGATCAATTGTAATAACATTTTTATCTTTTTATGGATAATGAGCTAGTACTTAAAACAGCTTGGAGGAAAAGCCCTTTAAAATACAATCAAAACTTAATAAGATTTGATAATAACTGGAATTCCAAGATGGTCGTCAGCTAGAGAGCACCTTCTCCAGTCGGCTCCTGAAAGAAATAATAATCTAACTAAATCAGAGGGTCATCACTCCTTCAAAATCATCCAAAAAACTAAATTCTAAAACATTGAACAACTACTAAGCAAAATTAGAGAGTATTACTTATAAAAAAGATGAATTACTTACCATTATAAGCATGACATGTGCTGCTTTGCAATCCTGACAAGTGGTACAGGCCTCGACAGTGAATAATACAATAAGCTTCAAAAGAAAACAAGTTAAGGAAATTTAAATTTAAGCAAAGGATCAAATGGAAGCTCAAACTACAAAAACAAGACTATCCCAAGTAGCTTCACCTGAGAAAGAAGTATGCACAAATAGGCAGAAAACTACAAAACAGCAAGCCAACATGCAGAAACAAACCCTGAAACCGAAAATGGAACAATCCCTCTTCATGGAGGAACACAAGGCAGCCCTAACACCGCTTCAAGCTGAGATCCAGATGTTTTCTGCAAAACTAACTAATTTTGGCAACAACCTAGAAAAAATATTAATCAGACTGAAAAAAAAAAGCAAAAGCTGTGGCAAATTAGATCAAAATAGAAGAGATCCAGAAAAAGACTACCTGCACAGAAAATTCAGTGATGGAAATCCAACAGAAACTGATTGACTTACAAGCAAGATCAAGATGAAATAATGTTCTGATTCGAGGCATTCTTGAAAAATATTATCATGCACAGCTAACTAGTATAATCAAGGAAATATTTGAAATAATGCCAGACAACAGTACTTTGGCCCAAACTATCACCATATAAAGGTTTCATTGTGCACTAAGAAAATCCCAAATCCTAGAAGCTCCGAAGCAGTTCTACATAAGAGTTATGAATGCCTCACGTGCTAACACAATCTTACAAGCAGCAAAAACCAAAAAATAAATAGCTTGGAAAGATAATAAAATAACAATAGCACAAGACTTGCCGCTACCTATCAAACAACAAGGACAAGCACTATCTCCCTTTTGTGCATATCTAATAAAAAAAGTCAAGTTCCAAATGAAGTGTCCTGCTTCTCTAAACTTCCAAAGAAAGAGGGTCACATACCAGGCAAAGAATGTTGAAGAAGCTAAGTCAGCCTTTTGGAAAGCATTCAATGAGATTTCGTCAAAATAAACTAAAAATAAACAAACGCAAACTGCCACACAGGAATCGCATCTTATTAGTCAGCCTTGATTTAAAATCTCCTAAGTAGTATCAAAATGCATAATGCACTGTTTAGTACCCCTTAGTAGGCCTCCACAGGTCTCCATTCCATTTTAACATGCTATACTGTTCACTACAGAAAGCCACAAATTGATATAACCTTTCACACCATGTCTCTCCCATGAACTCCCAATGTGTGAGTTACAAAGTTCAATTGCAGAAGCTATGGTAGCCCTAAAGCCTCAAAATAAAGAAATCAGCAATCTGATGCAACAACTGTTCCATAAAAGAAGAGAAAGACTGAAAACAAAATGGATGTTTCATCTATGAACTGTGGCAAGCTGGATTTATAGCGGAAAGATAAGGAGACGAACAGATAAATAGATCTTGACATAGCAGGTACTTTAAGTCACTTCATCAATGACTGTTATGCAATTGAAGGAAGCGACTATGTAAATACTAAGAACTCAAGGTAGTGAAATTAGCAGTGTTAGCATCTGTAAAGGCAAAGGATGATACACATATCTTTCATTTAGTACTTTCAGCTCTTGGCTCACGAAGTTTGCTCTAGATTATCAAAACTGTTAGTATTAACCTCATTCATTTTCTTTTGCATGGGAGAAAAATTATAACATCATCGGAAGCAGAATCATTAATTTCTAAATGCAAGGGTCAAGTAAACAAATAAAAATTCTGACTATGATTTTAGAACTCATGGAGAAGCTTCTTGATATTGCTGTCCTTTATTTTAGAGTTATCTAGCCCACACAATCTATACACAGTGTGCGAAGAACTTGTCCTTTTTTTTTTTTGACTTCCACTTGTAAAGTGTGTATTATATCTGTTGAGCTTGACATTGCTTATATTTACATTAGATTAGTCTCATGCTTGGAGTTATTAAGTTATGCATAATTCTTCCTATTTCTGTGCCTTTAAAACCCATCCTTAGAAAAAGGAGGGTAAAATACTGAGTTGTGATAGGATGTTTGATATTTTAAATATGAAGTATTCAGTTCTCTGTTTTATCTGATGAAAGGCACATGGCCTGAAAGTGCTCATTTTATTTGTGATTTTATTGAATAAATAGTTATTGGCTTTACATGGAGCTCTCTGCCTTACTGTTTGTTTGGACTGTTAATAGGAAACATTTGTACAACTGCATATAAACTTAATATAGGATTGTTGAAGCTACTGAAAGGGTGATAATGGGTCAGAAGAAATAACGTATACTGGTCTGATGGGTATTGCTATAAACGTATACTGGTCTGATGGGCATTGCTATAAACAAAATGATAAAGTGATAATGGCTCAGTGGAGCTTGAAGTATAATAGTTAGTGGTAATATGCGTATAGGTCTTAAACTGGGCACTTATGTACTTGCATGTAACACAGATGATAAACCTTTGTAAACTGTAGTGGATTATACAGACATCAGGAAGGATGTTTGCATATCAATGCACTCCTACAGTCCCATTAGAGTTTGTTATACTTGGGTTAGGGTCTCTCTTGTGGTAATCAGAAGGTTTCTTAAAAAGGGAAACTTGACTTATTCTGTCTCTCTAGATGTAGTAAGAAATAAATAGTCTGTAGTTATAACTTGGAAAATTAAATCAGTGTAACTACTATATTTAATATAAGTTAAGTAATCCTCTAAGTTAAATAAACAACTCTTTACATACTCACTCAAACAAGGGAGCCAAGATACATCAAAGTTCCCTTAGAATATTCCCATTCATAAAATACTGTATAAAGTCATGAATATTAATATATAAATATCCTATCTCATTGCATATATAGTTAGTATCATTCTCAGTATATCCAAATAAATTTGGGTGGCTGACTGGGAAGAGTATACGCTAGCCAATTCGGATGACTCTTGGAATATCAAAAACTAATTGTATTATAGATTGTGTGGGTTTAAATATTGTACTCACTAATACTATTGTCTTAACCATTTTAAAATGTTTTGGGCTTGGTTATCTCTTTCAAAAGGTTGTGGTAAGTGGTTAAGCATGGTGGGGGGTTTCTGGAAGAGTATAATGTCACCTTAACACTTCTCATATTATCTTATAACCCTATACGATACACCAAACAATCAAATATGACTCACATAAGCAATATACACTTATAGCCTATTACTTAAGTAACTCTTAAAGGATGATAAGTGTAGACTCATGGAATATAAATGGCCTGCAAAACACAAGAAAGAAAAACCTAATTATGCACTTAATTTATGAGGCAAACACACATAACCAAAGAACAATGGGATAACGATAAGGGTAAAAATAAAAAAGTAGATACTCCAAATTATAGCTACAGGGGATAGCACAGCATCCAAGGTGACAGGCATAATAATTAACAAATCATTTAAATGAACTATACTTAAATATAACACTGGTCAAAGTAGTAGATGGTGCTACTTTTCATGTAGTCATCCATCATACAAGAAATCTTTACTAGTTTTAACTGTGTATGGTTCATGTATGTATCAGCAAGACTTCCTGTTTGAGATATATAATCTGCTAATAAAAAACCCAGACCATATGTATATAATTGGAGGGGATTGGAATATGATAATTAATCCTACAAAAGACAGAACAAATAAAAATAACAAGCAACCGTCTCAAGTCACTACCCTTCTAACAGAATTAATTGAAGATTTTAACCTGGTAGATTCCTTCGAATTAAGTAACCCATATAATTCAGTTAGCAAATTTACATATTACTCAGCATACCATAAATAATGGTCCAGAATAGACCTATTCTTAATCTCTCAAAGCATAGCGATTAATGAAGTTCATTATAATTTAGAACCCAGATCAATGTCAGATCACTCGAAAATTAGCATAAGTATAATGCAAGGAAAATCTAAAAACTCCACTCAATATATGTCTAATTGGACCCTTAACCCAAACCTAATTAGAATTGAAGAAGTGGCACAAGAAATCTCTAATTCCCTTTCTCAGCTAGATAAGAGCTTTTATACAACTAATATTCCCTTAGATATTCATTGGGCTGCAACTAAAGCTAGTATTAGAGGTATTTTAATACAAAAAACATCACTTTATAAAAGACTAAACAAAGAAAAAATAAGTAATATAGAAGACAAACTAAGACTAATTGAGATAGAACTACAAAAAAACACTCTTCTGATCTAGAGAAACAAATGAGAACTCTACAAAAACAACTCTATGAAATTCAGACATAACAATATTCGATCATGGAACTAAATTATTATATAAGTATGCATAATGGGATCAAACCCCCTCTAAAATGCTAGCAAGAATCATTAATACTAAAAACACCCCCAGTAAAAAAAGGAAAATAAATTATAAGGATAAAACCCTAGACTCAGATAATGAGATTATTCAAGGATTTGAAGAAATATTCTAAACCATCTATGGCCCACAGGAACATATCCAAGAATCTCTTTTCCAACAATTCCCTCTTATTAATGATATACAAACCAGTAATCTAAAATCTCACTAACAGAGTAGGGAATTATAGTAACTATTGATAAGTTAAAACCTTGGAAGGCACCTGGGCTGGATGGCTATGTGGCCAAATTCTACAAGAATTTTAAAAACAAATTTCACCTATACTTTTAAAAGTTTATAAGTATATAATAGGGTTTGGTATATCTGACCTACATATGAATAACTCAAAGACCATTCTAATTCCAAAACCAAACACTGATACAACAAATCCAAACAATTATAGACCTATAGCTCTGATTAACATCGATATTAAAATTCTATCAACAATTTTAGCTAATAGAATCCAAAAAATTCAACCAATTATAAAATCACCAGAGCAACTAGGATTTATAAGTCAGAGACATGTTTGGGACAGCATGCTCACAATTGATTTCTTAATACACCTGTGTACAAAGGAAGGATGTCCTAAGTATGCCTTATCACTTGACGCATCAAAAGCCTTTCACAGAGTTAATCTGAGTTTCCTTTTCAAACTACTCCAGCAATTCAAAATACCACTGGAATATACAAAAATAATCAAAACTCTATACAACAATGCAACCACAATACTTTATATTAATAAAATTCTATCAAAACCAATCAAAATTTTTAGCGCGACAAGGCAAGGCTGCCCGCTCTCCCTTTACCTGTTTAATTTATACATAAAAGCACTCCTAATACAAATTAGTCAAAGAACATATCATTTTGCATCTATATTACAATATCAAAGCTTTAGTTAATCGAATAACTAAAGTTCGATCTTGTAATATCGAAACCTAAACTTGTCAAACAGCCAATTCAACCAAGGGAAACACATCCCTTCACTGAATCAAAAAAAAAAACCTTTACATCCAAAATCAACTGGGGGGCTTCATCCCCCACAAACCCTACCTAAATATACCAACTCCGAGGTCATTCTAAATTGGAGAAATGGGAATACTCCACAGAATGGCCAAGGGAAGTGTTTCCCTGGGTTAAGTCAGCCGTTCGACAATTTACGATTTCAATATTACAAGTACTGGAAAACTCTAATTGACATTTTATCATAAAGGTTAAGGCAAACTAAAGATCAAACAAGGCCTTTGAAATTATTTAATGTGAGCCATCCACAATCACGTCTCTCTCAGATCATGTAAATCATAAAAACTAAGAAAGAAGAGACTAAACCATGAACCAAGGTGACATTACTTGTACATGTTGTTTTGTTTTTAGTTATGTAAGAATAGAAATGTTTACTTTGTATAGTTGTTTTGTTTAGGTCATATCATCCAAGGATATACAATCATGAGTAGATACATCTCCTTTTATATTATAGCATAGAATGTTAGAAGTTAGAAGGATTATCAAGTATTGTTCTGTTTAATTGTTATATCTTATAAAAGAGTGAAAATTATCTCCATGTTAACAATGGGTGTTAAAAAATGTTTTTATGCTAAACCAAACATTATATGACCTGTATTGTATTTTAAAACAAGAAAAGCAATACAAATTTTATTTGAAAAAAAAAAAAAAGATTTGATAATGACTATTCTGCTAAAGTACTGGAACAAAGGAAAAAGGCATGGCCACTAACATTACTAAAGCAAAACATGAAATCTCAGCTGGGTTTTCCTGCAAGAATCAAAATATTGCATTTAAATGAAATGAGAACTTTCAACAACCTGGAAGAAGCCTCCTTATTCATTAAAAAAAATTAATATCATATCTATTCCTGTAGATATGGATTGGACATCTCCTTCCTTGAAGAGAACTACTGACAAGAATTCCTGGACTGATGTAAAAAAGAAAAAAACAAAAAACTGAATCCAAGATAGCTGTTCCAGCAAAGTCTCTCAAAGAATCTACTGTAATCTAATTAATAACTGATGCATATACCTATACCTGGCTTATAACCTTAAATGTAAACTATATTCTTATATATATATATATATATATATATATATATATATATATATATATATATATATATATATATATATATATATATATATATATATATATATATATATATATATATATATATATATATATATATATATATATATATATGCAAATGCATATATGCAAGAAAAAAAGAATGTTTTATTTGTTATATTTGATTTTTCATTACTAGTAGCAGTTATAATTATTTTTATTATTGATATTTCTTTCTTCTTTCTTCTTTTACCTCATTTAATTTAATGCCAAAACTGAATAGTTAATCTCTTTAATTCAAATAGACTAAAATGGGTAAACAAACCCTAATGGTTAAGTTTCATCCTATATATCTTATGATTTTTTATCAAAAATATTAGTAAATGAAATATCCTAGTTAATAAATACTGTCATGTTTTGATCTGTGATTAGTTAATCTGGGCAGTTGATGGAGAAATATGTCATTTTAGAGCCAAGATGAATATGTGCTTTATTTATATATAGATTTCTGAGGTGAATGACCGGAATGTAGTGACTGCCTGTATATTGCCGTGATTTTCTCAGCCTCACCTGATATCTGTAGTTACACTGATTGAATGTGGATGATGTCTGAAGATGTTAGTGCTTTGAATGAAATATGAGCCTGCTGCACTGTGATAATAAATATTTGGCTTTGTGTGGTGCTAACATCTTTAAATAATGTAATTAGGTTGTGTGCTTTGATCCTTATACAGAGCACACACAACCCTTTTAGATGCTAAAAGGGAAAAAAGAGGAGGGGTGAGGAAGAAAAAAAAAAGATAACATTTCCTGTCTGTGTTGCAGTTGTGCATGTGAGCCGGATGTAATAATTACTGTGAAGGATGAACGTAATGTTAGTAAAATAAACAGTTAAATCCTGTAAGCATAATTAGTAGGTCTGAACTGACACATAATTTGAAGCCTGAATACGTTTTTTTTGTACAAGTGATTTGTCATGGCACAATAATGTCTTGTGTAGATAAACACATTAATTTGCATTTGACCTTGATGCTGCCGATGGCTGCTTGGTTCACATACGAGGACTGCTCTTTGCTTCAAACTACCTGTTTTTATTAGAGAGGATCAGGATGTGGTGCTTTGAAGTGACTAAAGAGAATGAGATGGGGGTAAGTTTGGATTGTAATATATGAACGGTTTCCTGCCCTAATTGTACATGTTGGAAGACTTGTGTCATATTACTGGGCAATTGCTTGTGGGATGGGATGAGAGAATTGCAATGTTATCAAAAACAATGGCATAGGATGTGGCTAGCTTTCTGATGATATCAGCATATTTGTGTGATTTGTGCTTCATTGATTTAATTTGGCAAAATATGTTTGGGTTGGATTGAGCATGAGAGAGTGATCTCATTTGGATGTGCATGGATATGCCAGAATTGTAGTTTGTTTTGGGGATGATTGCAACTAAGAATGCTAATAGAGTTTGGCTTGAAAAGTAGAAAAGTGGGAAAACAATTTTCTCGTGAGTAATCAGAGGTGAAGCTTTTCAGAGCTTGAGAAGCCCGTGAGCTGGATTAGTTTTTGCTGTTAACTCTTTGCAGAGCTGCAATATTTGATTAGGGTTGCTATAGCTACAGGTAACAAAGTCAATGACTGGCTGTTAAATTTCTCATGAGAATGAAGAAGTATAACAAAACAATGTGTTTGCAAAGATTATTTAGACACCCTGCCAGGTGACTATATAGCTCACTAATAAAATATATATGCAAAACCATGTAGAAATGCTTGAAACTATAATCTATTTAATCAATTCTACATAGTCATTATAAAAGTAGGAAGTTCAATATTTTACTGCAAACTATATACTGTATATGTTTTATAGCATTGAATGATATGCTTCCATATAATTCTCTCTATGCTTACATAAGTCATTGATCTGGCAGTTTCATTGATCTGACAGTTTCTAATGTTGCCCTAGTTGTAACTGATTATGCTATGTATGTCTGAATAAATGCCACATAGTAATGACTTAATCATTTTCAAACATTAGTAGATCTGTACTACTGGATAATTCTGATCACCAGTATATGATGAGAAGTTTATTAATAGCAATATGTCATTTGTTTTTTTTAGCAATTATAAAGCTATGTCAGACCCAGAGCTATTGGACATCCTCCATGTAAAGAAATCCCAATCCCTCCGAGCTACACGCTCTAGGGACCTAAACCTTGTCACCACAATAAACAGAACATGCTGGAGGGATAGATTGCTGTCTCAGACACTTCCCATACTCTGGAACAAACTACCTATTTATATCAAACAAAGCTCCTCATTAGCATGCTTCAAGAAAAATTTTGATGATTGGATGGGAGATAGCAAATTTACCCTGGGGATCACTTCTGTGGTTCTGCTTGACAGGGGCACAGGAAAATAATTTTCTTGGGTGGCAAAAGCCAGGGTACCATTTGGCTAGGCTTATATGGGCCCTAGGGCCAATAGCTTAATACCTACCTATGAACATATGAACCTATGAACTAATTTTCTTGTGATATTGTTGAAAACTGTAAAGGATCGGTGCCAAATGTTAAGCCATATTGTGTATATAAAGGAATGTTCATATAATTAATTCAAATAGCTATTCAAATTCGAACAGTACAAATTTAGCTCATATTTTATACAATTACATATATACTAATACCCACACATATATTTACATTTGCACAGGATCTCACAGTTTATTGCAATACAATGATTGGAGGTGGGAGGAGAGGGGGGAGGAGAGATAGGGAAGGGAAAGGAAAAGGAAAATTATTAAACTACATTAAGAGTTTTTGTAATAGAAAAAAGGTAATGTTGAGGAGTGAGTCATTCTTATACTGTAATGAATATAATTTGGACCATTATTAATATAGTATAATATACAAATATATTTTCACCTGCATATGGGCAATTCAGTTACTATTTATACTCAATATGAAAAGAAATGGGAATCGCAAGATGGTATGCCAATATAGATTAATAATTAACTTAACTCAGAAACACATGTCTTATTGTTACAGCTGGTAATGATAGATGACACTTTACTCATCTTAATAACTTCCAAAAAGAAAGATTGCTAAGTATATAAGTTGACTGAAAATAAAAGTACAATACTAATAGTAAGTAGTTAATTAGTTAAATATCTCTCCTCAAAAATGTCTGTGATCCTCAGATTATCAAACTTAATCGTTCATTTTTGTATATGAGACACATAAAAGATCAGTTATCCATATTCTGTCACTGCATTTGATTTAATAGATTACATTTCATACAAACACTAATCTATCAAAGAAATGTTACATCCTGATAAGATGAATAATAAAATGTCCTACGTCACCCTATATACAAAATAGTCTACTTTAATAATTACAAATTATTTATGGAGCTCAGATGAAATGGGAAAGAAAGTTAGAGAGGTTGGTGCAACATACATATTTTTATCTGTTGGACTAAGAATGTTTTTCATTCCATGTTGGTTGTGGATCAAAAAACTACACTAGTTTAATATCAGTAATTACCTTAGAATGTAAATTCATATTTAGTTTTAGTAAGCATGACGTAAGCTTTTTTTTATTGGTTATTTTGAAGGAAATATGTTGACTGAGATGGCTGGATGTCAACAAATAATTATAAAATTAATACTAGAGGAGGAGACTTACACATTAAAAAACAATAATATAACAAACCTTTCTCTAAAACAGCCTGATATGGACTTTAGATTGTTATCTTTAAATACCAATGGCTTAAATAATCCAAATAAGAGATCTAATCTATTAAAATATCAAAAATTAAATAGAGCTCAAATAATATTCTTACAGGAAACACATTTCTAAAAGAATGACAAATTTATATTTAACCCAAGTGAATACATGACATAAGCCTGTTCCTCATATAAATCAAAAACTAGGGGGCAGCAATCTTATGGAAAAATTATTCTCTAAACACTGAAATTGTACACAAACATATAGATAGTGATGGTCTTATAGCTATTGTTGTATTGAAATTTAATAACAGAATGTGGACATTAGTAAACTTATAATGGTTTCCTGGTATTGGGTGGGAACAGTCAATAAACATTTATCTCTTATTACAAATATATCTAAATGAAACTTAATAATAGACAGAGATTTTAATTGTAGCAGTGATACTTCTGAAACCACAAATAAGAAATCTCCATGTTTATCATCTACTGCAAAACTCCTAAAAATATGGACCGATGCTTTAAAATTAAGAGATACTTATAACAGTATAGGAAGCAACTCTTTACTATCTTCTCAAGATTATAGATTTGGCACCCAAACCAGAATAGATAAAATATATGTTTCCCAGGATCTTTACTCAAAATCTCATCCTTCTCAATAATCCCATGTCCTTTCTCAGACCATAATTCGCTTGTCTTGAAGATTCAAATGGATTTTAAACCATTAACACTCGCCTCTAGAATTCCTTTGTATATAACAAAAATTAAAGCATTTAAGCAATAGTTAATCATAGAACTCCAACTCTTTTTAGATATTAATTACAAACCAGAATTAAGCATAGTTTTGATACGGGATTCACTAAAAGCCTACATATATGGTAAAACCCTTAGTTGAGTCAAAAATAAAATTAAAGAATGGGAACCAGAGCTACAAGAACTGCAAAATCAACTCTTCCTACATAAATCTAAAAAGGATTTTAACTTGATTGGCAACAAAAAGAAATTAGAAGATCTAAATAAAAGTTACAATGAAATATTAACTCATAAAACTAACTTAGCCAAGGAAAGATTAAAAATAAACTATTATGCTATTTCTCCAAAGCATTTACATAATCTATCCATGAAAATTAAAATGCAATCTAAAGCTAATTCTATTGTTAACATCTTACATGAGGGGAAAGGTAAGAAAGTTTCGCAAATAGGTGATATTTTAGATGCTTTTAAAATCATTATATAGAGCATTATAAACACAAAAGCACAATAATGGAACATTTAAGCCCCAAAACTATATTCCCTAACATTAAAAAAAAATCCCTGAAGAATTAAAAACAGAGTTTCAAAAACCTATTGCACACAAGGAAATCACAGATAAGATTAAAGGAATTAAAACTGGTAAGGCCCCAGGGATAGATGGCTTAATAGTAGAAATATATAAACTTTTTCCCACATGCATGACTTGATTGTTACATAAAACACTACTTGAAATCCAAACACATGCAATAACCCCCCCCATGGAGATATTTCTTAATCACCCCTATTTTAAAAGAAAATAAAGACTTTAGCTATTGTAGTTCTTATACACCAATATCATTGGTGTATAACAATTATAAATTATTCATGTCACTTATGGTAAACAGAAATAAAAGTTCAACTATCCAAAGTAATCAATTATGACCAAACTGGATTCATACATAATAGACACACACACGATAATATAAAAAGGATACTGACAATAATTGAGTATTTAAATAGAGAAAATTAAGAAGCCTTGATAATTGGATTGGCTATAGAAAAGGCTTTTGATTCCTTAAATCAGGATTATTTAATCAAAATTCTAAGTGTATTTGACTTTCCCCTCCCTTTTATTTCACTTATAAAGAATGTCTATGAAAATAAGTTAGCCTCCATTAAAACAGGATCCTTTACTTCAGAGGCAATTCAGATTACTAGAGGTACTAAACAAGGTTGTCCCATGTCACCCATTTTATTTGCACTAGCCTTAGAAATATTTGCTATATTAATACGAAACAACCCAAAGATAAAATGATGTATTTCTTACTTTACCCAATTCAAAAGAAGTACTAGATGAAGTAGATTTATTGATAGAGAAATTTCATAAGATCTCAGGATTTCATTTTAATAAATTGAAATCAAAATTCTTGCTGTTGAATAAAAAAAGAGAATGCAAGTATTTGGAAATCACATCAGTGGAGAACAAGTCCCCATCTTAAATTATCTGGGGATTGTTCTAAGTAGAAACACAAATGAGACATTGCATGTTAATTATAGAAAGATTATTGTTACAATAAATACTCTGGTGAACAAGTGGAATAATACACTTATAAATTTTCGAAGATAGATTACAATTGATAAAAATGGTACTGCTTTCTGAAATTCTGTATGTAGTGCAAGCTATCTTGTTAATACCTGAGAAATGCTATCTTAAGGAAATAACATCAATATTGTTAATATTTCTATGGTACCCTAAAAGAAATAGAATTACATTCTCACATCATATTACACAATGGGAACAAGGACTAAACTTTCCAGATATCAAGTGTCATACAACAGCAACCTTACTCAAAACTGTAACAGACTGGATAAATCTTAATTACACATCTAACTGGAAATTGTTGCATTCAATTATAATAATAAAAAATGCAAACAACTTGTTAAAAATACCTTAGTTTTAGACAAAGATAATAAATTAGGGTATTCACTGAGTTTAAACCTACAATATAATATAACTAAAATAAACTAAAAATATAAAAGAGATGATTAATTAAATTTAATTTAGTAAATTTGTTATTATGAATATAGACTTAAAGCTCTGGTTCATAATTTTAGTTACTTTCAGTATTACTAAGAACTTTCCAGAGAAGATGCATAGAGATATCTTTAGTTCTTGGGAACATAAGAACTTAATGTGCTGGCAGCATTGTATAAAAAATCAACAAGTCTTAGATGCATAATACTTGTCATCAACTTATAGACTAACTTCTCATGACTGGTTATTACTACAAAATGTTTGACATACTCCAAGGATCTATATAGAATAATAAATAACTCTTCTTTTAAAAATCCTCCAAAATTTATAAGTGGGCTCTTCGGAATTATATATAATAATGCAAATATG
The DNA here is from genome assembly GCF_019279795.1 of Protopterus annectens. Classification (NCBI taxonomy): domain Eukaryota; kingdom Metazoa; phylum Chordata; order Ceratodontiformes; family Protopteridae; genus Protopterus; species Protopterus annectens. The sequence continues at coordinate 976,005,781 of NC_056726.1, read as the reverse complement.
AGGACTGAAATATCATATTTATATAATATAATAAAAAAGGGTTCATATTAGAAGAACAAAAACCATAAACACGAACGCTCACTTGAGCGAAAATGGCGGGAATCAAAAGTGGGATTGCGGGGTCATGTTACAGTGAGGAGTGGGATATTTGCCCTTTTCTCACTGTAGTGCAACCTCGGAGTTATAATATATAGTTAGCTGGGGTGGGGGGGCACAGCCCCCCCACAATAGCAACTTCGATCACCGGCATTTTCGCTCATGTGAGTGTTCAGGGTTTAGGGATTTCGTTCTTTAAATATGAACCCATAAAAAATTATAAAACAGCCCCTAAATCAACTTATTGGCAATATATTACTATAGGAATATCGATACTTTATATCAGAAAATAAATCAAACATACTGCTGTCAGTTAAACTAACAACTTATTCTCAATATTGGAGAATAATTAATTGGAAATTTCTGTATAGGTCCTTCTTAACCCCCGATAAAATTTCAAAAATCAACTCTTCCAGTAATTGGTTATGTTAGAGATGTCAATGGGCTTTCAAAGCAGATTGATCTCATATTTTCTACAACTGTATGGATATTAAAACATTTTGGAATGATATTAATAATTTCTTACAAACAATTTATACAGATACATTTGTTATGACTAAAGTTTTAATTTTATTGAATATAAATGAAGGTCTTTTTATGAGCAAATCTAACCTATATCTACTGTGAACAATACTAGCAATAGCTAGGAAATGCATAACTAGGAAATGGAATGCTAACATGTTGCCTACCATGGAGGACTTTCTGTGTTTACTAAAGAAGACAGCATTAATGGAGATAAAAATCAAAGAGCTAAGAATGTTCCCTAAGCCATTAGTTAATAATCACTTGAAGACAGTTTTGTCATTGATTGACACCTTACAGTTGGAATCAGTCTCCTCCTGAAGACATGTATACTGTATGTTATGACTTATTATCTGCTGTACAGACTTGGTGCTATCTAAAGTCTACTCCTGTCAGGCTAAATGTAAATATTGTACATAGTTAATCAATTAACCAATTTGTTATTTAATTGTAAACAAGTACTCTTTGTGTTATATATTTAAAATAAAAATTATCTGAGTAAAAAAAAACTTTTAGATGATATAAGAATGTCATTTGGTCTTAATAAACGTGCAAAAGCAACCTTTAATGCAGGAAAGCTGCAGCACCAAGAAAACATCAGTTTAGGACAAGAATGTGACATAAACTAACTTGAGCAAGAGGGACTGTATAAATGTTTGGGAATTGATAAAGTATTAACAATGAAATATGAATAAACGTGGATAAAACTTAGTAAGGAATATTTTAGAAGGCTTAAATTAATTCTGAAAACAGCATTGGCATCTAGGAAGAAAATTCAAGTTATAAACAAGTTTGTTCTTCCTGTCCTTACTTACAGTTTTGGAGTGATTGACTGGCCCCAAAAGGTGTTGGTAGATTAGACAGGAAATCAAAAAGGATGCTTCATGCTCATCAAATGATTTATAAAAATCAGGGCATATCAAGATTATATATTCCCCATTCCGAAGGAGGTATGGACCTCCTTGAAATTGATTACATGTATAAATCTGCAATAATGGGACTGCAGACATATCTGCTGACCTCATAAGACCCAAACATAGTGAGAGTTATGAAGCATGAGCAGAATAGATCTGAGATAACTTCCCTTCTTAGTCTAGCAGAAGCATGTTGTTGTCAAACAGGAATGGAAATCAAACCAGAAGTAGATAAAGATCAGAGAGCAACTGAATGTGCCAAAAAACAAAAAAAAGTATATAAGGTGAAGGATCCGATGAGAAGGCAGGAAATGTGGAAAATGCATAAATATAGTTGCAAGTATAGAAAACTCCTTGAAGAACTTCATGTTGTTCAGGACTGAACTGAGGAATGGTTAAGGAGAGGCAAATTCAAACCAAAAGATGAAAGGTTAATTTTGCCGGTCCAAGAGAGTGGCTGCATACACGCTGGTTTAGAAAGTCCATTGATTATATGGGAAAAACAGATAAATGCAGGTTTTGTAAAACAGAATTGGAAACAGTCACACACCTTGTTGCTGGTTTTGACATACTAATGACAGAAGGACTGTATACTGAAAGACATAATAATGTGGCACGACTGTGGCACTGGCGATTGTACAAACATTATGGTATTGAAGTGGCTGAAAAACACTGGAAATATGAGGCACAAAGCATCATACAAAATGATGAAGCCTACATCACATGGAATCACCCATTACCAACAGTCCAAAAGACAGATGCGTGAAAACCAGATATACTGGTCCATGAAAAGAAGTCAAAAGTAGCCCTGATCATTGAAATCACGACACCCACTGATTACTGTGTCTTGTGTACAGAGAGACACAAAGTCATAAAATACCAGTATTTGCAGGCAGAAATGAGAGCAATGTGGAAGAAAGATACCTAGACCATTCCAACAGTAGTAGGAGCAACAGGTCTTATAAATAAAGAATCTACAATCATATTTAGATATGTTAACAATACATGTAACTCCGTATGAATTGCAGAAGGAGTCATTATTGGGCACATTGCGAGTGCGGCGAAGAGCACTTCTGGCTGACATCAGAGATTGAAACAATACTAATTTCATGAACTTTAATCGTACTTTGACTTAGGAATGGGGTCCATTTCTGTCATGGTATTAGAAACCCAAAAGACTTGGAGAAATTAAAAAAGGTACATCAGTCCGGTAAACATTTGTTTTCAAATCCTAAAGCTGACTTTTCTGTGATTTCTTTATCCAAAACTGCTTCTGCAGAAAACTTTACTACTGCTAACTCCATTCCTTCTGACTATAGTGAGAAGGCAATGGATACTCTGTAGAAGATATTATATCCCTCTTGTACTTTGACTTTCAGGATTTTAAGCTCTCAAGCTTATAAACAAATTTTTTTACTGTTATCGTTTGAGAACATTTTTCTATGTAAAAGAAATCCTTCAGTGCCTTTATTACATCTGTTTCTCAAGTGACTCAGCACATTGTAAAGTTTGCTTTTGATGCTACTGAATCCTACTTTTGAGTTACCACTGTATCAGTAGTGAAAAGACTGCCTTGGCTTCTTTCTCTTAATCTTCCTGAAGATGTTAAAACTGAAATTTTAAATTCTCCCTTATATAGTGAGTTTTTGTTTGGCCCTTCTGCAACTGAGGTATTAAAGGAGTATGATGGAAGGTGAAAGTTAATACAAGCAGTGCCTTCTACCCTCCCTTTTCAAAGGAAATAAAAATGTCTCTTCCACCTCAGCCCCTTCTTCAGTAATAGAGTTAAGCAAGGTGCCAGCAAAAAGGAAGTAAAAAAAAAAGAAACGGCAAGAAGGCTCCAAAAAGAAAGAAACTGCCTCAAACAGCCAGGGATAGTCTACTCAGTCAGCATGACTACTTGCTTGCTCAGGTTCCCACCTCCTTGTCAAGTGAACCAGGCTTCTCCTTTTCCTCTTATTCTGAACCAGATGCTGGCCCAGATAGTTATAGAACATGTACCTCTCTCCCTCTTGAGCAAAGGGTTTTATCCAAGTTTTTTCTGGTACCAAACATTTAAAGACTCCTGGCCTTTAGTGGAACTTTCCTTTCTGAACCATTTTGTTAAGATTTCCAAGTTCAAAATGTCATCCCCTCAATCCCTTTTTCCTCTAATCCCCCTCTAGCCTTTATGGGAACGATAGATTTATAATATGCTTATCATCACATCCCCGTCTGTGAGCAGTTCAGGTGTTTTCTTTTGATTTGTTGTGTCTCAGTTACATTATCATCTCTCTGTCTTACTGTTTGGACCTTCCACAGCACCAAGAATATTCACAAAGTATCTTGTGACAGTCATTGCTTATTGTAGGCTTTAAGGCATTCACATTTTTCCATATTTGGGCGATTGTTTTATCCTCACAGAATAATTTTCCAGTTATCAAGAGTCTTTACAAATTGTCAAGAATCTTTTACTCAGGTTGGGTTTTCAAATCAACCTTCAGAAATCTTCTCCCATCCCTTCCCACTGAGTTCTATTCCTGGATGTCTACTGGATTTTGCACTGGGAAGACAATTTCTTCCTCCAGACAAAGTAGAGATGCTCTAACAGTCACTCCTGAGTTTCTCCAATAGAAGTCATACATCTGCAAGGGAATTTCTTGGGATTTTGGGACACATACCATCTATGATTTTCATGTTTCCCCTGGCCAGAATCCACATGAAGATAATATAAAGGACAGGGTTTAGCATCTACATCATTTGTCCTTTCATACCCCAGTACTGGGATTTGTAAAAATAGAGATTCTTTAGTGGATATACCATATGTCTTGCAATCCAGGTCTCCCACTCTCTCTTTAGACCCCCATTGAGCCTGTAACTACAAATGCATCAGATTGGCATGGGGTACAGTTTTCAAAGTGGTAAAAGTGCAGGCTCTGTGGAAGCCATTAGACAGACAGAAACACATAAATATCAATTAGATTGCAATGATCAATGCTTCCAAAACCTAAAATCATCTCTGGTCACCAAGATCTCCACAATTGTACACAGACAACACCCAGTGATAAGATGTAGAAACAAACCAGGGGTCCCAGATCCTACCCTCTTTGCAGACTGGACATGACAGCCTGGGATAACAGCTCAGCAGTTTGACTCTGCAGGTTTCATACATTCAGACAGAGCAAAACCTGACTGCAGACAAGTTCAGCAAGACCAACACAGACCCCACAAATGGAAACTTCATTCTGGGGTCTTCCAAGAATATCTACCTGTGAGGAACACATCCAAGTAGATCAGTTTACCATATTTCAGAGCAGGCAGGTAAAGAAATTCTGCTCCAGAGCTCTATGAAATAATGATTAGTTAATCTGGGGAGTTGATGTCTGTCTAACAGAGACAGGCAGTTTGAAGCAAAGAGCAGTCCTCATATGTGAACCAAGCAGCCATCAGCAGCATCAAGGTCAAATGCAAATGAATGTGCTTATCTACACAAGACATCAATGCCTTCTCATTCCCAATGGATGCTGATGCTCTTGCATGCTTTTCCACCCTTTCCATTGATACTCAGGATTCTTCTAAGGATCCAGAAAGACTCTCCAAAATTTGTGGTGGTAACTCCTTTTTGGCCTAGGCAGCAGTGATTGTCCTTCTTTTCAGTCTGGCCACAGGCAATTACCACAAGCTTCACAACTGACTGAATTTGCTAACATAAGACAGGATTTGTTTGATGCACTCAGATTAGAAAAATCTCCAGCTAACTGGCTGGCTGACATAATTGTAATACATTTTAGGCACTTGTTTCTAAAGATCTGTACTACGAAATCATATATGTGCAAGTGGAAAAAATTTCCTAGTTTGTGCCAGTCTAAGAATCAGGAACCTGTTCAGGTCTGGCTTCCTCTAATTCTTGATTACCTGTGTGAATTACTGTCCTTGGGCCTTTCTTATTTTTCAATAAAGGTGCATTTGTTGACCATTTTTGCTTGTCTGCTCTTTGATCCCATATTTCTAACCATGCTTAAGTCAGATAGTTTTTGCAAGGGTGTCACATATCCATCCACCTAGGAGGCAGGTGGCTACTCCTTGGGATCTAAATTTTGGATTTAAAAAGCTTACTCTGTCTCCATTTGAACCAGCTCATCAGGCTGCATTGAGTTTTTTATCATGGAAGACTGTTGAATTCATTGCTCTGATACCTGCATGGAGAGCATTTCAGTTACAAGCACTTATGGTGAGTCAACCATATCTCATTTTTTCAAGGGCAGGGTTTCATTGAAGTTTACATCTCCCTGTCTTCTTTCCAGAATCTAAGACTAAGTTAGAAAAAATTCTTTACACTCTGGATGCCATAAGCAGCTGTAATACTACCTACACAAAACCCCAGCCTAGAAAGCGGATCAGCTGTTTGTCTCCTATGAGTGTAAGAGGAAAGGACAACCAGTGTCAAAGCCGACCATATCCAGGTGGTTGTCTCATAAGTTCATAGATGCATAGTAGGCTAACAGCCACAAGGACCTTTTAAATCTAGCCATGCATCCCAAATGTATCTAACAAGCTTTAGGAACCTTAAGATTATTCAGGTAGGTTCAGGCTTGTGTACTCAAGCATATTTTGGCTGCCTCTGTCCATTGGAGACATAGGCACCAGTTCAAGGGTGAATTTCCATTTTCTCAAACCCTGGTCTAATTTATGCTTGAATTTGGTTAGGAAGAGCTCTGATTAACATGAATGGAAATTCTGTTCTAAAGAAAGGGTTATTTCTGAGACTAATATTCTCCTTCCAACGTGCCCTTTTTATGTCACAAGCAAAGTTTAAGTTACTTTATCGGGTAATTCTGATGTTATTTGTTTTGTGGATATGCAAAAAGTCCATCAAAGTGGGATCCAAGTATGCTTTGTATGCCAGGTATAGATCACCTCTGAACAGTCTGTAGGAGACTGAGTACAGGGACAAGTCTTTGAGTTGATCCATGCAGGGCATGTTGTTTACACTGTGTATCCTTTTTGTGAGGATCCTCTGAAGAGGTACCAGTTATTCCATGCACTTGGACAGGTACTCAGTGATTAATCTGTGGGCCAAATACAGTGGAACAATGATTTCGTTGTACCTAAATGCCATAGCCTTGCTTATAATTGCGCAATATTGAATGATTTCTTAACTACTGTAGTCACATGATGGTTGAAGACCAGGTTACTGTCTTCATGCATCCCACATCTCTGACTACTGGGTCTACTCTTAGGGGTGTGTTATCAATGAGGTAGTTTCCAGGGATAGTTGACTTCACAAAGGATGCTATTATGCATTTCTTAGAAGTGAATTATAGACTGTGGCTTTGGCACTAATTAATTGTCTCACTCAGTCTTTCTTAGAGGATATTAGCATCTTGAAGGGATTCTATGGCTACAGCTATTTTGCAATCATCTGCAGACTTGGTCAGCATGAGGCCCTTGATGTTAGACTTGACTTCAGAGAAGTAGATGCCAAAAAGGAGCAGACCTAACAAAATGCCCAGAGGGACTCATAGGTTCATAGGTGTGTACTAGGCTGATGGCCACAAGGGCCTTATTCATCCCAGCCATGCATTTCTAATCCTTGACAAGTTTTGGTAACCTTGATAAGTGTAAGCAGGGGCTTGGGAGATGAAACATTTACAAGCAGGAGGCTGGGACATGAACCATTTACATGCTGGCTGTAGGTGCCAAACCATGGATGAATTTCCTGTTCCCCATCCAACTGTCCAGGTTACACTTGAATTGGGTTAGGGAGGAACTCTAATTAACATGGAAGGGGGCCTGTAAAGGGTAGTTTCTGGGATATCTACCTGTCTCTCTAGCAGGTTTTATTTATATCACAAGCAAGATTTAAGACTATAGAATGGGTAATTCTGACTCATTACTGACCAGGCTTTTTGTAGAAGTGCACTCCCCAATCCTGAATTCTCAGGTCCTATCTGAGAGCCACACAGTTATCCAGCAGGTGGTACAGGTGTTTATTCCCAGTTCCATGACTTTGTCTATGATGCCCAAGTGGGGTGTTGCAACAAATGCCTTGGGCAGGTCTGGGTAGGCAGTATGTACAATTTTGCCCTCATCCATTGCTTTGGCAACCTTCTCAAAAAAATTATCAGGTTGAGTAGACATGATTTGCCTTTGACAAAACCAAAAATGGGTTGGATCCAGTGACTGAAGGTTCCCTGTGTCATTGGTAATCATTTTCATGATAATTCGTTCCATGGCTTTGAATATGAGAATAGTCAGACTTATGAGTCTGTTGTTAACAGAGTCTGTAGATGATCTGCCATTGTGCAAGAGGGATGACCATTACAGTTTTCCATTTGAGTGGCATGAAGCCTGAAGTCTCTCTGGAAGCTGCAGTTAAGTAGTGGCTCTAGTGTTAATGATAGGCCATGTTTCATGATTTAGAGAGCATTCTGGGATGTTATGAGGTCTATTAATGTGGAATTCTTGGCACTGGTGAGCACCCATCAAGGACCTGTTCTCTAGTGATAGTTGGGAGGGTATGTTAGATGGTATTTCTTGAAGGGGGGATGGGGTCTAGAAAGAGGTAAAACTAGATCTGAATTTGTCTACCAGTAGCATTGCTATATCTTCTGGCTCAGTCTAGGTATCCCCAGACAAAAAACAGATGCACGTGGAACCAACGCCCGGCCAAACAATTAGTCAGGAAGAACAGTCAGAAAAGCCAGCGTACTTGAGCGAGATTCAAATCAAAAAGATTTTATTGTAAAGCCATGTAAGAGTGAAAAATCACCCTACATATATGAATCAAACCGGTTTCGGCTCCCAGGAGCCTTCTTCAGTGATATACCAAAAATACAATAAAGAATCAAAGTATCAGAATACAATCATTTAAATACTCATAGGCTATTCATATTAGCCAATCACAACCTCACATAAATAATCATTATTACAATTGATCATTAAGGCCAGGTGGAAACAAAGCCCCAAGTTTTATGATCCATTTTCTCTCCTTGGAACTTAACAATTCAAGCCAATGTTTCTTATTCAAACATCTGCCCCTTATACAATCTATTGTGACAAATTTGAAAGATGCTGATATGTGTTTGAGGCAATGTTTATATAGTGCATTGTTAATGCGTTTATTTTTGATGTCACTCAAATGCTCACAAATTCTAAGCCGGAAGGGCCTAGAGGTCTTGCCGACATAGAAAGCGGAGCAATTGCAGGTCACCAAATAGATGACCCACTCAGTATTACAGTTGCCCCAAAAATTAATGTCAAACACGACAGATGTGTTCTTACTACTAAATTCCTTGGTACGTAAAATATGAACACAAAAGGAACAATGTCCACAAGGCATGCATCCAACAATAGGTTTACCCATGATCGACCATTGAGTGAGGGTAGAAAAATCAGAGCCTACTCTCTTATAATGACTGAATTTGGAACCCATGGTTTGTCCCCTCTTAAATGAAAAAGAACATCTATCAGGAAGCAGAAGATTAAGTTTATAATCAGCTTTCAGAACATTCCAATGTCTGTGTATGATGTTTTTAAAGCCCTGTATGTTGCGTCCATATGTGGTCACCAGACGCAAGGGTTGGGGCCTGGTATTATTGTCCTTCTCTCTATACGATAACAAATCATGCCTATCAATATTGGACACAGATCTTTTAGCTGAATGAACTATACCTGGGCGATACCCCCTCCTAATGAATCTATTAGTCAGATCCTCCTGGGCATCAGAAAAGGATTGCTGGCTGGAACAGATCCTCCTGGCTCGAAGAAATTGTGATTTGGGTATATTCTGGATGACATGTTGTGGGTGGAAGCTGGTAGCATGTAACAATGAATTAAATTCTGGAAATTTCCTGAACATCCTTGTTGATAGGGTATTATCCTTATTTCTATTGATTTCTACATCCAGAAATACTATCTTATTCCTATGATGGGTCAACTTAAATTCTATCCCCCATATGTTATCATTAAGATATCCAAGAAACTCCAAAAGATACCCTTCATCAGCCTTCCACACCAACCAACAGTCATCCAGATAACGTCGCCAGATATCCATCTCACACATGTAAATGTTATGGCTCTGGTCATAAATAACAATTTCTTCAACATATGCCATAAAAAGATCTGCGTATATGGGTGCAAAAGATGCACCCATAGCAGTCCCCTTAGTTTGCCAATAACAACAATTCTGAAAATAGAAAACGTTACTGGATAAAACATACTCAGTAAGGCATATGAGAAATGTATTAAATCCAGGTGGATATAACCCTGACCTAGCCAGCCAATAATCCAACGCTTGTAAGCCTGCCCAGTGTGGAATGTTCGTATAGAGAGAAGTAATATCCAAAGTGCATAAAAGCCAATGTGGTTCCAATTGGCAGTTATTAATAATATCCAGGAATTGGGTGGTATCTTGGATTCTGGCTCTAATAGAACCCAATAAAGGTTTTAAATATTTAGTTAAATATTCGGACAATGGTTCAGTAAGTGACCCATGTCCAGAGACTATGGGTCGGCCTGGTGGATTTGTTGAATGTTTGTGGATCTTCGGTAACATATATATATACTGTTTACTGGGTGATTCAACTGTCAGTTCTTCTTTAATATATTGGGTAATAATACCCTCCTCAACTGCCTCAGTTAAAAATTCACCAATTTTATGTTGAAAATGTGGTGAAGTATCCAAAGGCATCTGCCTGTAATATTGCATGTCACCCAATTGTCTCATAACTTCACTTATCATAAGTCACCTTGTCCAATACTACCACCGCTCCACCCTTGTCAGCCTGAGTAATGACTAGATTTTTGTTATTGATAAGCTCATTTAGAGTGGACATTTCATCAGCAGACAAATTATTATAGAGAATAGGCAATTCTTTGAGATGACAATGTATATCCTGTAAAACATTCTTTTGAAATACCCCCACTAAATGTGACATGGGTGGATTAAATGTTGACTTTTTGAACCTAAAATCATGACATGTATCACCCAAATTATCACAATTGTTGTTATCAAAAAACAATTTTAAGTTTAATGTTCGACAAAAATTACTAACATCCTGAGCCAATGATTGTTCAGAAACAAAAAACCCTGGAACAAAATTAAGCCCTTTATTCAATAAATTCAGTTGTGCATCTGTCAATACAACCGATGAAATATTGTGGACATTAGAATAGGAACAGGCTATTGTGTCACGATCTTCAAAAGTGTCTCCAGACTTGGTTTGGATAAACCGCTTCTTATGTTTCCGCCCCCCTCGTCTGTGTTTAGATTGGGGGGGTGTAAAAAATTATCCCTTTTTGCTTTGGGTGACCCTTCCCTAGAGTGTGTATCAGACTCCCCTTCAGTATTAGAAGAAGTATCCTCGCCTGAAGTGCTGATTGAGAAACCAGTATTTCTCTTGAGAATCGATTTCTGTCTTTTTCGTTTAGGTGTGGATGACTTGTTATCATGTTTGTTCCCCTCTCTAGGTAATTGGAAGGTAACATTCTTAGATATATCAAAGGGTTTACCCCTCTCATAGTCCCCCATATCCCTAAGGAACTTCTTGATTTTCCTATCTTTGAGTGTGCTTTCCAACTTGGACAAATCTGTAGTAAGTTTTTTAATATGTATCGAGAAAGAGTCACAAACCTCAAATTTCTTAGCCTCCAAACAAATGGCTTCCAAATCCTTGACCCCCTGTTGTACCTTTCGCTCATAAAAACTAGCCAATGCATCCACAAATTTCAAGGAAGCCAACTGTTGGATATGACCCCAATCCTCAGTAAGCTGGTCATCAATCTGAGAAACCAAAGGCTGTATCCTAACCCTCAAGCCCCGAGGGGTAATGTGTTTTTGCTGGTATGCTTTAAATAAACGTAAATGCCATACATTATTCCTGACCATTTTCATATTGTTGCCCATTTTGTTGAAAAAAACATCACATTGTGTATCCAAATCCGATTCCAAAATATTAGTGGTACCTGACAGGCCTTGGTTATCAATGCCAAAAACCGTTAAATCATCCATATCAGCCGATAGCCCTTGTATAATGGGAGAAAGAGCCATCTTTATAGTCACAAAAATATTTATGACAAAAAGATGATACAAATCTCATCAAATATAATAAATTCTGTGGGAACTGAGCTGATATTAAACGTCCCTTCTCAAAAGGCCAAAAAACTAAGGGAATGTCTCAAACAGAAGCTTTTTTAGGTCTAGGTATCTCCATTTATAATTACCTCAAAGTTAGAAATAACTGTAAATGGAGACACCTAGATTGAGCCAGAAAATATATACTATATCTTCTGGCTCAGTCTAGGTTTTCCATTAACAATTACTTCTGCCTTTGAGGTTGTGGACATAGCTAAAGAAAGCAGGTGTCCTAGGTTTTATTTTTATTTCAAAAGAAACAGCTTTATGGTCTGACCTTACCCAGGGTGGGTGGTGGTGGAAGTGCAAAGGTCTCATCTCCTGTATCAGTAAGGACCAGATCCAGTATGTTCACTCCTTTAGTAGGTATGTGGACTATCTGGTCCAGGGAATTTGCATTGACAAGATCCAAAAATCCCTGGACTTGCAAGTTTGGAGTCTTTTGTAAGTTTATTATCTATTACTTCTAGCATGTCGAGGGATCATTTGCTAGTGTCCTCTCCTGCTCAACTGGTGAACCTGGGAATATTGAGGCAATGTTACAATTGCCTCATGTACACAGACAATCCTCTCCTTCTCCCACAAAACACAAATACATGCGAGAGATGCAACTATACGGCCAAACTGGAGGCTGAGCTCTCTCAACATAGGACTGGCAAGACCAGACAGGAGGAGAAGGTAACCACACACACTACATACCCAGTCACACATAGTACCATCACAACTTCAAATCATACACATAATCACACAAAGACATACTCGGAGGCCCTGACCAAAAATCTACCAAAACAGCAGAGGCCTCCAAAGCAGGCACCCAAACAACTACCACCTCAGGACCCAACACATGCATCACATAGACCACACAGTCAGAGTGTCAAACAGTCACAGCCCTTAAGGCCAAACACAATGCCAGACACACTCGTCATTGGTGACTCCATAGTCAGGCACACTGATGTCCTGCTCACCAGACTGAGTAAGGAGAAGGTCACAGTAAGCTGCCTGTTGGGTGCTAGAATCCGCCACATAACGCAAGCACTCAGGTCTCTCAACAAGTACAAGTACGACTCAGTCATTGTCCATGCTGGTGTCAACGACCTGAGACGTACCTCCTTGGACTACATGAAAAGAGACATTGAGGAGCTCTCTGATTATGTAGCCCAGGCAGGTATGACCCTGACCTTGAGCAGTATCCTACCTTCACCTAGAATGATGCCACAATACAGTGATAAGATGATCAGCTTTAATAATTGGCTTAAATTTTGGTGTCATTCAAAGGGGATCTAATGTCTGTCTGCCTGGGATGACATGCTGGACAAGCCACGCTGCTTCGCAAGGGACAGCTTGCACCTGTCACCCCTGGGCTTCCGGATATTGGCAAAGGCTCCCATAGTGCCTTTTTTAGGCAAAGCTCAAATTCTAAACCTACCACCCTAGAACACAAAAAAGGAAAAAAACTAAGGGTAATGCTGCTCAATGCCAGAAGTCTCAATCTCAAGATGCATGCACTCGAGGCCCTTCTCAGTATGGAGAACATCGATGTCTGTGCTGTGACAGAAACCTGGTTCAAGGCTCCTGAGAGCACCCCAGCACTATCAGGTTTCACCTCATAACATGCGTTCCGGCCCCAAAATCCGGACAACACCAAGAAAGGAGGGGGGGGGGTGTCCATATTCATAAAGGACACACACACCTCAAGGTCGGTGGCAACACACGATGCATCGGAGACCATCCAGGTGCAACTAACCATAGGCAAGACTGCTCTGCAATTTGTAGCATGTTACAGGCCACCCTCTCAAACTCAGGAACCTCACATGGCCTTCCTGAAAACACTGGATGGGATAAATGTATCTCCAAATACCATCATACTAGGTGATTTCAACTACCCTAATATAGACTGGGAACACTATTCAAGCCCAAACACTCTAGCCCAAAGGTTCCTGGAGTTCATAAACTCAAATGCCATGGAACAACTAGTCACCATCCCCACAAGAGGAGAAAACATACTTGATCTCATCATCACGAACATGGGATCACAATGTTCAACACCAGAAGTATACCCCTCACTGGTGAGATCAGATCATAAACTAATCTCGCTGGAGGTCCTCATCCCGCCCCCACCTGAAATAAAAAAGACCACAGTGAAAAACTTCTCAAAAGCCGACTTCACACTTTTAAAAACTAGTGTGGTCTCCTTTAAGGCCCCTGAGCCAGTGGTAAACATTACTAAACCGCTGAATCACTTACAAATGCCTTCTACCAGCACCTACAGGACTGCATGGATCAGGCAATCCCAAACAAAACTAAGACTCTGTACCAAAGGCAAGCGTCCAGTCTGGTGGACCCCAGCCATAAACAAGCTCTACAACAAAAGGAGGAAGCTACTACAAGATAGAGCAAAATCCTTGAAAGGTAAGACACCTTTGATCATTATAAGTAAAAAACTAAGAGCTCTCATAAAATCATCCAAGGCAAATTTTGAGAGAAAAATCGCCAAGGACTCAAAAGACAATCATAAGGCCTTCTTTAGCTATGTTAAAAACCTAGGAGGAAACTCCCAAATATGCTCAGAATTAGTTCAAAATGATGTGAAGATTACTGAACCTACACACATTGCCAACATACTGGCTGACAGGTTCAGTGCAAACTCCCCCCCCAAAAAGGAGAGATATCTATACCAGAGGATTGTAGCCCCCCAAACATTTCCAACGCCCAGGTGAGAACTGCTCTCTCCAAGGCAAAAAACACAGCATCCATGGGACCGGATGGTGACCCCGGCTGTGTGCTCCACGAACTCAATAAGGAATTAAACCCGCAGTTAGGACAGCTGTTTAATCTTAGCCTCACCTCAGGATACATACCCAAGGAGTGGCGCACGGCGACTGTGGTCCCACTTCATAAGGGCGGTGCCTCCACTGACCCTGGAAATTACCATCCCATTAGCTTGACAAGCCTTATCTGCAAAGCCATGGAGAGGATCATAATGGAACTCATAAATAAAGACATAGGGAACTTGCAGACTTTGGATCCATCCCAGTTTGGCTTTGGCAATGGCAGATCATGCCTCTTAAACTTGGTTGACTTTTTCGAAACAGTCACCAAGGCCATTGATGAGGGCAAGGCAGTCCATACAGCCTACCTCGACCTGGCAAAGGCCTTCGACACAATACCCCACTCAGGTATCATCGAAAAACTCATCAGCTTAAATGTAAACCCATACATCACAAGATGGGTTGCAAACTGGCTAAGTGACAGAACCCACAGGGTCAGAGTTGCTGGCGCCATGTCAGACTCAAAGCCTGTCACAAGTGGTGTCCCACAGGGCTCAGTCCTGGGACCACTCTTGTTCAGCAAACCGCTGAATCACTTCACAAATGCCTTCTACCAGCACCTACAGGACTGCATGGATCAGGCAATGTCCCAAACAAAACTAAGACTCTGTACCAAGGTTACAGCGCCCAGTCTGGTGGACCCCAGCCATAAACAAGCTCTACAACAAAGGGAGGAAGCTACTACAAGATAGAGCAAAATCCTTGAAAGGTAAGACACCTTTGATCATTATAAGTAAAAACTAAGAGTTCTCTCATAAAAATCATCCAAGGCAAATTTTGAGAGAAAAATCGCCAAGGACTCAAAGACAATCACCAAAGGCCTTCTTTAGCTATGTTAAAAACCTAGAGGAAACTCCAAATATGCCTTCCACAGAATTAATTCAAAATGATGTGAAGATTACTGAACCTACACACATTGCCAACATACTGGCTGACAGGTTCAGGTGCAAACTCCCCCAAAAGGAGAGATATCTATACCAGAGGATTGTGGCCCCAAACATTTCCAACTTCAGGTGAGAACTGCTCTCTCAAGGCAAAAACACAGCATCCATGGGACGGATGGTGACCCCGCTGTGTGCTCCACGAACTCAATAAGGAATTAAACCCGCAGTTAGGACAGCTGTTTAATCTTAGCCTCACCTCAGGATACATACCCAAGGAGTGGCGCAGGCGACTGTGGTCCCACTTCATTAAGGCGGTGCCTCCACTGACCCTGGAAATTACCATCCATTAGCTTGACAAGCCTTATCGCAAAGCCATGGAAGGATCATAATGGAACTCATAAATAAAGACATAGGGAACTTGCAGACTTTGGATCCATCCCAGTTTGGCTTTGTAATGGCAGATCATGCCTCTTAAACTTGGTTGACTTTTGAAACAGTCACCAAGGCCATTGATGAGGGCAAGGCAGTCCATACAGCCTACCTCGCCTGGCAAAGGCCTTCGAGACAATACCCCACTCAGGTATCATCGAAAAACTCATCAGCTTAAATGTAAACCCATACATCACAAGATGGGTTGCAAACTGGCTAAGTGACAGAACCCACAGGGTCAGAGTTGCTGGCGCCATGTCAGACTCAAAGCCTGTCACAAGTGGTGTCCCACAGGGCTCAGTCCTGGGACCACTCTTGTTCAGCATCTACTTTCTGAAGTACAAGCAAACACAGGAGGGTTATGGCTGACAAAGTTTGCAGATGACTGCAAACTGGGCGCCATAGTCGAAAACACATCTGACACAGATATCCTTCAGAAGGGCCTCACAGAAACGGATAACTGGTGCCAGAGCCATGGCCTAAAGTTAAACACCAAGAAATGCATAGTCATACCCTTCAGGAAAAACAAGGTTACCCCTAGCTACCATATAGGTGGCAATCCACTGAGCACAGAAGAAGTCATCAGGGATCTGGGGACCCAGGTTGACACCTTTCGTTTGACACTCATGTTGCCAAAGTAGTTAGGAAAACCTTCTACATTGCCCACCTGATCATGAAGGGATTCACATCTAGATCTAGGGAGGTCATCGTCCCCTGTACTCATCACTCATTAGACCTATGACTGCGTACAATGCTCCATTCGGAATGTATCTGACCCGTCACCTGCAGCAGTTGGAAAGGCCCCAAAAGTTCCTCACCAAAAGGATAAAGGCTCTCAAAAATATGTCTTATGCTGCCAGACTGAAAGAACTCCAGCTCTATTCAGTCGCATACCGCTTGCTCAGAAGTGACCTGTGCCAGACATATAAGGCCATGTCAAACCCAGATTTGATGAATATGCTTCACCTCAAAAAATCTAGATCCCTCAGAACCACAAGGGTGGGAGACTTAAACCTTGACACGGTTATTAATAGAACGTGCTGGAGGGACAGATTCATCACCCAGAGACTCCCTATGCTGTGGAACAAAATCCCGGTACATGTGAGGCAGAGCACCTCGCTGGCCTTGTTCAAGAGGAATCTTGACCAATGGATGGGAGATCGCAGATATACCCCAGGGACTACTTCAGTGTCACTGCTTGACAGAGGCACAGCAAAATAATAGGCATAGTTTTCTTCAAACTAAAGGGGTGGCGAAAGCCACATAACTATGGGCTAGGCTTATAAATGCCCTTGGGCAGATAGCCTAGTATGAACCTATGAACCTATGAACCTATTCCTAGTTTATGGGGAGGTAGTAAAAGTCATCCATGAATATAGTATTGGGTTGAATGGTAAGTTTCTCCAGTAAGTTTAGGTGTGTATTATGAGTGGAACATCTGTGTGTCTCACAGTGGAGTCTCCTATGACCACAATATCGTGTTGTGGTGTAGCTTGCTTTATAGGCTTAAAAGTTGAGGCTCCATGAAATGTGGCTGTATGTGTTATAATGGGTGTTGTTCTGGTGAAGTGCTTTTGGGGCTACTGAGGATATATCTTGTAGGTGTAATGTCTGGGAGGTGTTGGAGTTTAGGAAGATTACATTTAAGAGCCTCAGCATATGTGGGTCTGTTTGTCTGATCTGTATAGCATGTGGTGGGTATGTGTGTACATTATTCACTATCTGATTGGTATTATGAGCGCTTGGCTGTAAGAGCTTTCCTCTAGTGACATTCTATAATTACATCTCTTGCATACCTTATCAGCTTGTTTAAGAATTATTTTGTCTCATGTGACGGATTTTGTTGCCCTCGCCATAATAAGCCACTTCTAGGCAGAGTCTGGACCCATTCCACAATGGCTTTGGCTTCTTTCAGGAAAGGGTGGACTCTTGAAATATTCGAGAAAGAGCAACTTAGTGTTCTATAAACACTTTTACAAAGCACAACAAACTGGATTTTTTTTTCTATGCTCTGAAATCCTTTGCTAGGACAATTCTCCAAGGACTCCTGGAGTCTTAGTTTACTGGCCTCCTCCCTTTATTAGTTTTCTGGGTTATGATAATCTACCCATTAAGCTTAGCATAGCAGTGATCTATGTCTGAACATAGTACAGTTGTGTAATTAAATTTACCATAACAATAGATGTTCTAATAGATCACTGTTGCATTAGTCTTCCTTCCATCTAGTCCCTTTTTTAGCTTGTTTTCCATGTTTTGTTGCCAGGGTGTGGATGTTTCACCATTTTGTACATAGTCTACTGTTGGTTTTGATTCCTTGGATGCTGTTAGGGCTTTTGCCTCCCTCCTGGGAAAAATGCTTTGAATCTTTTTGTACTTCAACTGTCCTTTTATGGAGCTCTGTACAAGCTCCTATCAGTTGGAGTGTATGGGAGGTGCCTTTTAGCTTTGAAAGCTGGTTGGTCTTTAGAAGTAGGGGCCATTTAGCTTAGTACTCTGTAAAAGTGATCTACTACAGTTATGGTAGGATTACTTATGCAACTATATTTTCTTACTGTCAGTTTCATGAAGGTTTTTTTAGGTCTATCTTCTCCCAGTAACATTTATTTACCCCAGTGGTAGATAAACTAGTGTGTGTGTAATGGACCAAATGATGATGGCTAGTAAATTAATATTTTTGTTTTAATAATGATACCTCTCCACAAGAATTCCATTGCTATTCTTCCACAGTTCTTCTTACAGATGCCATGTGACATTTGAAATTATGCCATCTTCATTTGTTTTTCTATTGATTCCCTTTAGTTATGAACTCTTTCCTTGTGGCTTTTGATGTCTAGCTGCATTACTTCAGTTTTTTAAATGAGTTACTCCACCAATGTTGCTGAATCTCTTCTCATCCTTTCTTCACCTTTTTGTATATTACCCTTCATGCATATGTTTTCTTTGGAAAATGACAATATTTTATTCTTTTCTTTTTCCATGCTGTTTAAAAAGGAATTTAATAATATATGTTTATAATGGCAGAGAGGAGCATTTGGCCTTCTTAGGCTATCAGTTTCCTGATGACTGAAGAAGAAAAGGGTCTATGCAACATTGTTGCTTATTTTGTTCTCCATGCCATATACAAATTACTTTGTGTGTACCCCATGCATTCTTGCATTCCACCATCTATTTATCTGTCTCTCTATGGTCTATATCTGCCTGTACATCTTGTGTTCATGGCCATATTCTGCATATTTTGACCCATGCATCTTACTCATCCTCTAAAGTGATATTAACTTTGTTACTAACAAGCTATTTCCAGACTATAGGAGAAATAATATGCAAGTTAGTTGCTATCTGCTCTTCAGATATAGCTGCAGATACTTTTCTAGGCACTGTATGATTCTGATCCATAAGATGCACTATGCTGTATGTTTTTGCTTACTTGCACCATTTAGGTGTGCTTCTGCATGCACATCTACACTAATTACTTCTGGTTAATGCTGCCCTGAGAACTTTGGAGAACATGTTCCTCTGGCTCCAGACAAGAGTTATTTCTGTTGTGGTGATCCAATGGGGGAGTTAGTGTTCGCCATTCAGTCCCACTGTTGGGCCACTGTTACCAACACCAGACCAATTACCTGAGCCTAGTTTACTGGAACTGTCAGCCATCCACCTCTGTGTGCCATAAAGATGATTCATTTCTGTAAGAGATTTAAAATGAAATCCTTTGACATGGATGGCTCAATTTATCCCCCATAAGGGGACCAATTATATCTTCAGACTTTGCCTTTTTCATTTATAGCCCACTTTTATACTGTGTATAACTGACTTTTTGGATTCTCCTAAGGTACTTAAACATTTCATTGTTACTTCTGACTTCCATTCCTTAAGCCTGTATCAGCTAGATTTTGTAATATATCTTTAAGTGTTTTCTGATGAAGAACATGGTGGAACATTTTGTTTTATCACAGTAATTTAGTCTGAGAACAGTCTCATTTACTCTGTACATTAAAAGAAAACAGCAGCATTTATGACTGCTTATAATGTAGTTTGTGAAGTTTCACTGTGATATGTGTGGTTTGTGGTAGGTGCTCATCTTATGATGCAGAATGGGGAGTTTGGAGTTACATTTTATATTTTTGAAGTGTGGATACTGTTCAGTCAGGTTATTTTCTGCAGCAATTAGCTACAAATGAGGAGCAGAAACAATGTTTCCTTTATATGTTGTTTACCTTTTTGTGGTTATGCAAAAAAGGGGATTGTGTATTTAGGTAATGGTTGTGTATTTGCTTTCTTTTTTCTTTTATTTTAATTTTTGATAGCAGTAATTCATCATTTATGTATTGCTTTACATGATTTTGTTGTAATATAGTTGATGTTCTTGCAACTGCATTCTTTTGTTTATCAAATTTTTTAGAACATGTACATTTTTATTACCTACAGGAGCATTTAATCACCATTATATCACATCAGTCTTGTGGAATCTACACTGGAAGGCATTTGGTCCAAAATCCCCAGTAAACATCTAATGAGGATTTCATTGTAGCTTTTAGTTTTCTTCTCACAACTTACTTGAGGAGGAGAGGTATAGCTCAATTAATCCCTTTTAACTGTAAAATATCAAACACATCAATAACACAATAAGGAAAAGGATCATGCCTAGCATTCCTTGCTATACTGGATATTTAGCCACGCACATTAACACAAATATGTGCACAATATCATTGATTAATAAGCAGCCTTGATTATTAAGCAAGTGGCTGGCTGGAGTGGGCAGGACCACTGAGTAGAAATAAATAATGTCTTTCATGTGATTTACATGGAAGTGCTATAGAAAATTTACTTATATAGACACAGACTAAAGTTTTTGTGTGTGTAAAAATAAAAAGTAAAGAGTATTCTACAATGTTAGTCTATTAAAACTGGAGGCATGTGAGAGAAATAGGTTCTAGGTTCAGAGATTTGTACCAAGCTTTAAATGGGACCATCAAGAACCTCAACCACATCACCCAGTACTGCTGAGAGATCAGTAGTGTCCCAATTAAGTAGACTTTCTCTACATATCCTTGGTGAAAATTTGCAATCACCCATCTGGTCATCCATACTGGTATTAAAGGTCACTATGGAAGTATTCTACCTGATAGGTAAGGGGATCCTATTCCAAAAATTGTGGATATGTTGGATTAAATATCTGTCCTGCCATCTGCTGCTGTTGATATGATATTATATATTTAGGTCTCTAGAATGGGCATTTGCTTTATCATTTGTTCTATTTAGGTAAAGGAGTTCAGAGAATGCTGGGTCATTCATGGCATGGAAAGCTGAGCAGAGGTCATTCCTCATGACTCGGTATGACAATACATGACTCGGTATGGCAGTAAATAGAGGGCAAGAGCTTTTAGTAAATTTATCAGGTATAAAATAATATAATCTCCAAATAAGGTCAACTTTTCTTGATTGCCATACCAATTATATCCTTGAATTTCTGAATTTCTTATTTTCTTTGCCATTGGCTCCAAATATAAAGCAAATAATAAAGGGGAAAGAGGACACCCCTTCCTGGATCCTCTGTTCAAACACAACTTATCAGAGAGGAACCTTGCCACTTTAATTACTGCCTCTGACCCTTCACATATCTTCATAATTAATCTCATAACTGAATCAGAAAATGCAAATGTTTCCATTACTGTTCTCATAAAATCACGACTTTAGTTTGTCAAATGCTTCCTCTGCATCAAGACCCAGTAGCAACAGCAGTATTTCCTTACATTCTGTTCACTCTGAATCATCATTATTCTGTCAATGCTGTCAAATGTTTGCTTCCCCTCCACAAAACCACATTGATCCATATCTATCAATTTTGGCAACACCTTTGCCATTCCTTTAGCTAGTATAGGCATGGACACTTTAAAATCATGGTTTAAGATTGAAATGTGTCTATATGAAGCTGAGTCTGATGGGTCTTTGCTATTTTTGGGTAATACAACCACAAACACTTATTTCCAAGATTATGGTGATTTCCCACCTTTTAAAATAATCTTAAGAAAAATCTTTCAGATTTTTATCACTTTCTTCTCTCCTGTCTACCAAAATTCCACAGGATACCATCTATCCCTCTATTCCTGGTGACTTCCCTGCAGATTGATTATACACCACCTTCATCTCTTTCTATCTTAATTCTAGTTTTTTCAGCCTCATCTTTCTCCAACCTTGGCATAATTAAGTCTTCCATAAATATTTCCATTTATGCTTTTTCTCAATTTCCACCTTTCTCTGTTTTATACAGATTTTCACAAACTTCTGAAATATTTCTAATGCCTCTACAGGATCTGGTTATTTTTATCATAGCTCCTTAACTTTAGTGGCAACCTTTCTACTTTCTGTTGCCTAAGCAGTCGTACTAAATGTTTTTGTGCTCTGGGGTTCTTATTAAAAATGTTACTTTTAACAGCAATCTTCCTAAGCTCATACATATCAGCCAAATGCTCCCGTATTTTCCATTTAGCACTCTACATTTGTGCCTCTTCTTGTTGTGTTTGATTTCCCTTATGCTGCAGTATGTTAACATTTCTTAGCCCCTCTAAATAATTCCTGTTCCTTCTTAATCATATGCCTTTCTCCTTTATTTTATCCTATCTTTAAATTCTATTTTCATTTTATCCCACTCACTAGCTATCACTTCTGAAGAAATTTCTGACTTCCCTAATAACTTTTGAATAAATTCCAGTATCCATTCCTTTGATTCCTTTCTTTTTAACAGGTAGGTGTGAAAGCACTATTGTCTCATTTTTACATAATTCCCTGCAGTTGAAGCTTAGTTTTTATCAGTGCTTGATCTGAAATAGTTATCAAAGCTTTTAATTAAATGGACACATCCCTGTGTAATATAATTTATATCCAGTGTAGCCCAGTTACTGGGCTGTGGGGAATAATATATAAATTCTGTCCGAGTTCCTAATATTGACTTTGCATCTTCCATCTCAAATATTTTCATAAATGTCATTAAAAATTTACCATCTTTTGTTGCATTTCCCCTTTAGGTCCCCCTAATACATCCTTACTATTGAAAATCAAGTTCCATGCCCCATCTATAAGTCATATTCCCTGTTGAAAGCTGATTATTTCTCCCCAAATTTTCTTAAGCTCTATAATAGCAATATTTTGTGGAATATAAATACATGCCAGCATAATCCTTCTTCCTTGTCAGTAGTGCCTAACTTCCACAACTCTACCATTATTGTATTTTGTCCTCTTCTATAACTATTGGAGCCCCTCTAGCAATCACTAGTATTACTCATCTTTTCCTTTGTGATATTCTGCTAAATATCAATCGTAAAATACTTTCTCTGTCAAATTCACATGCTCATTTATTTCCAAATGCAGCTTCTGCAGGTTAATTGATTGTACTCTATATTTATTAATACAATTTAATAATTTTCCCTTTTTGTTAATACATGTAGTTCCATTTACATTCTAGGATAATATGAATAATGTAGCCATTATGATAAAAATATATTGTTCCCAACTATTTCCCCTGAATGTGTATTTCCAACGTTTGTCTTAGATACCCACACTAATGTTTGTCAGACTGCACTTTTATAAATCAATTTTGTTTCATCTCCATTTGAACCTACGTCACATTTTAAAGACTTTTTTTGTTTTAATATATCCCTCAAACAAAAAATAAATAAATACATTTTTAGAAAACTCCCATCTGCTGTTAACTTAGAAGAAACAACGCTGTGTACCTCTCCAAAACATACATCTAAAAAATGAAGTTTAACACCTCCACATAGGAACAATTTCCCAAGACTGACAGTTGTACCCACAGGCACAACCTAACCTAAAATTAAGGCTATCCATGGTAAAGCTCAAATTTCAATATGTGTTCCCACTTGCACTGATTGCTGTCTATTATTTTCTTATGTTTATTCCCTCCCAAATGTCTAAATGTGAAAACAGCTTATATGCTTTCAGAAAATGTTAACTTTTAGCCCTAAGACAAATTGCACTAGCTATCTTGAAATCCTGCACATTTCCAGAATAAATGCCACTGTTGTCACATGCTTGCTGTATTGTCAAACCATTTCTCTTCTTTCAAAATTCTGTACCCCACACCAGTCTTTACCTATGCCTAAATAGTTTTAATAGCATCTCCCAGCTATATTCATTATTTTGCATTTTGTGACACTGCTCATTCACACCTCTATACTTCTAATATAAACCTTATTTTATATATATATATATATATATATATATATATATATATATATACACATATATACTAAACCTGTTTTAAACCCAGCCTATGAACTGCAATATTAACATTGTATGCCTTATCTAATTCTTTCCCTCACCTCATTTCTTTGAATTTCTAAGCACTAATAGTATGAGGGTCTATATTAGATGAACAAAATTGAAGCAGATGCTGTTTGTTTCAGCAGGGAGGGAGGGAGAGGAGAAACAGCAAGTCTCTTAGTCTTGGGAAAACTGGAGGGCCCCGAGGGAACGGACAATGAGTGAGGGGGAACAACACACAAACACACAGAAGGCCACCCCCGCGAATCAATCAAGAGAACCTCCTCTTGCTGTGAGGCGACAGCATTAACCGCTGCACCACTGCACCTGTCTTAGTAAGCACTTACATGAGCGAAAATTGCAGAACTCGAAACTGCAATTGTGGGGGGGGGCTATGCCCCCCACAACCCTCACTAAATATATATTCCAACTCCGCGATCGCACTACAGTGAGGAAAGGGCAAATATTCTCATATTCACTGTACTGCAATCTCAAAATTGTGGTTTCGAGTTCCGTAATGTTTGCTCATGTGAGCGTTCGCTAAGATGAACTTTCATTCATCTAATATAGACCCTAGTATGATCTATTATCTATCTGACAAACCCACTAATACACCTCTTCAGGTGCCCAGTGTTCAGCATCTACTAATGCATAAGTATCTTTAATACTGTAATAGCATAATCTGTTTTCATGTGAATGCAATCAGATCAGCAAATGTATGTGAAATTGTTAATTGCATATTATTAAATGTCTATACATGCATATTACCGAATGCATGTTTAAAAATGTTATAAAATGTTGGAGTTTTTCTCCTGGGACCTCTGTTAAAAAAATATGTTTTTTGACTGAACCTAGTCAAACAAACTAGGCAAATGAAAGCAAAATAAAATAAAATAAATAAGCAATAAACAAATGAATAAAATTAAATTACACACTGTTCTATTATATACTTTAAAGTATTAAGGCTGCTAGGAAGGCTATTCACTTCTGATAATTTCAAACCTAATTTTTCATTGAACCACTGAATCTTTCAGTATTAATTGTCTACACCTGCAAATAGTTATTCAAGTAGTCAGCAGTGAAAAAAAAAACAGCTAACAACTTTGCAGATGCTTGAAGGAATCCTTGTAAGTTTTGTTCAGAACAGAATGTGCAGAATTTTGCTAGCCATCTACTTTCAGTTGAAGATATCTGGATTCCCACTGCAAACATTTAGTAATTGAAAAAAAAAAACAAGCTAATAACTAGGCAGATGCAAGAAACTTTGCAGTTTGTATGGTTTTCATCATTTGCCTTACTTGCTTACAAAAACTTGTTTATATCTTAAGCCAAGTGCATTAATCTAGATATCTAACTTTGGAAAAGTAAGAGAAGTTATCTTAAGTCTACATATAATATAATCAGTGCACTTT
Source organism: Protopterus annectens (assembly GCF_019279795.1). Taxonomy (NCBI): domain Eukaryota; kingdom Metazoa; phylum Chordata; order Ceratodontiformes; family Protopteridae; genus Protopterus; species Protopterus annectens. The sequence goes on along the minus strand of NC_056726.1, from coordinate 975,980,302 downwards.
TACAGTTTACCCTCACTGAAGTAACTCCAAATCATAGCATATTAACTTAAACTTGATTCTGTTCACCTTTTCTTCTTTTACTATACTGTAAAACCCATATTTCGGACAGCTAAAAAGTACTTAAGTATTGTTAACACATACAACAGTCACTAAAAAGGCTTTGCATACATTTAAAATACCCATGACTGCTCACTGTACAAAACTGATTTATAATATAACATGCAGTTAATATCATGAAGTCGTCTATATAAATACTAAATTGCTTTACTTACAGTTACGTTTTACCCTTTTTAGTGTCCCTCATACATTAATGACATAAAGTGAGGTATAGTTTTACAGTCCACCCACATATTTAAGAAATTCAACAAAAGTCTAGCCTTTATCAGCCACTTTTTCTTGCAAAGTCATATTTCACAAATGTGACTAATGCTTTATAGTTTCCCATTTATTCACTATTTTTAGTGTTGCTGGTCTTCGTATTCTCTCTCTGCCAACACTAGACTGTGGTTCAAGTCTAAGGTTTTCCTGATTCTTCTAGTCTACTCCCGTGTTTTTTTCTGTCTCTCAAGCACTTTCCTTTGGAACATTGGAAAATGTTTAACTGGTAAATTCTCTGTATGAGCTTTGTTTTCAGAAGAATGAGAAACAGAGTCCTCTTTTGTTTGTTGTCTCACTTTTTGTTGGATAAACTGTTTTATTTGTGCCTTAGGCTGTTCTGCATCAAAAATGTCTTTGAGTCTCCAGAAAAAGAAAGAAATTCTGAAGACAGCAAGATACAGTGGCTTGAATATGAGACCTGCCTCTCAACATTCCTTGATTGCTGAAGTAAAATTGATTCTCTTCTGCCTTGTGTACAGTGAATAATCATGTTCCACAGACACTCATAATTTTACCTTCTACTATAATTGTCTCAGGATCAGCTCTTTTTACTTGTGTTATTACATGTTTACTAATATTGGTCATGGCTGCTTTCTCCTGGACAAGTTTGGAGCACACATCCAATGCACCCTTTTCAATTAATAAATCCTGCTGAAGAATACAAGTCTAGTTACTTATTTGTGTTTTCATAAAATTAATACAGTCTGTTCCTTCTAGTTTCTCTGGTACAACAGAAAATCTCAACTTTTCTCCGTGTGCTTTGTCTTCCAACTGTCATATTTTGAAACAGTTATTCTCGAGGAGCCTCATACTTAGCCAGCCTTTTCTTCCTTTCAGTCTGATTTTTGCAGTTTTATCATTTCATCTGAATATCTATTTAAAGCATATTCTAATTTTTGCAGATTTGTTTTCATTTGAATTTATATATTCTGTCAATGGTTCATTTATTTTTATCACCTCTGAGTACTTTTCATTTATTTTGTCCTCTAAATTACTGAAAGTCTTCTCTTGTACCAAAGCTGAAGCTTGCACTGGTTTTTACTGAATGACTGCAGGATTCTTCCCAGCCAGTGAATTCTCTTCACCTTTTCTGTTGGATTTTCTTTCAGGTTCTCTAAATCTCTTCTTTGCTGGCATCCAGGCAATTTACCTACTAGCTAGTAACTGAGTTTTACAGAATCTGCAAATATGACTCGCTCTTATTTCTCAGTTTCTGTTTTCACTCTGACAGAGATACTGTTGTTCAGTGTGTAGACATCTTGGAAGTCCCTATAACTTTTTGGCCATGTGAAGATACTGCAAAAGTTAAATTGTGTAAGTTAGTAGGATTTTCTTTCCTCCAGAGAAACATAGAGCTAGAGGAGTCTGTTATCAGCATGTGTACACAAGTCCCTAATGACTGTGTCAAATTTTGAGGAATATTACCTATGTGGCAAATGGTGGTGATAGTAGATTTGCCAAAGTAAACTATACTGTGTTCCTTGGTGTTGTAGGTAAGGCCATGATTAATATACCAACTATTATCATAGTCCAGCCCTTGCTGAACAATGGAGTACCAACATGGGATTTGATAACCATCCCTAGTTTGCAATAATCAGCAAAATTGGTTAGTCATTATCCCTTAATATCAGATTTTTTGTCACTGAAATGCATACCATAGAGGAGAGGGATCCAGGACAGAGCCTTGTGATTCACCACTAGTGATATTTTCTGTCTAGAGCAAATATTCCTGACCTTAACAGTATGAGTTCTGCCAGGCAATCAATTACCAATCCCATTAACTATGTATGGATTAATGTTGAGTTGGGAGAGTTTGAAGATGATCACAGGAAGGCAGAATGGGGAGTAGTTTCAAAGGTCTTGGCAATGTAGAAATAAGCAGTATGGATTGCATGCCCCTATCCATAATCTGATTTAATCATTTAAAGCACTTACCCATGCTGAACAGGCACAATCTGCCTTTTACAAAGCTAGACTACTATGTATCCAGGAGCAGAGCTCACCTATATTATTGTTTATTTTTTCAGCTAGAGTACATTCAATAGCAATGCAAATAATGCTAGTGAGACTACTGGACTTGCAATTTCCATGGTCAGTAGATAGACCACAATTATGCAAGGGTGCCACAACAGCTATTCTCCACACCTGGGGATATTGCACCTTATTTGGGACCCACCCTTAATATAAAACACACCAGACTTTTCATAATAGGTTCTTCACTAAAATTGTATTGATAGTCTTACAAATGGTGAACAGTTTCATGGTTATAGTTGATGACCTTCCCAAAAAGGGAAGGCATCTCTGGAGAAAAATTGCACAGGACACTAAGGATAATCACAAGGCTTTCTTTAGTTATGTTAGGAACCTGACCCACAGACATTGCCAACATCCTAGCTGACAGGTTATGACATCTCAGATGCTCAGGTAAGTTCAAAGCAAAAACACAGCATCAATGGGACCAGATGGTGTCTGCCTCTTAAACCTGGTTGATTTTCTTTGAAACAGTCATCCCAGTCAAGTTATGCAGATAGCCTGGTATGAACCTATGAACCTAAGTCTGTTTATTTCCCCTGTATTCATTTTTTGTCTCCGGGAAAAAGCTACTACAAATGCCATCTTGTGGTAAATTACAGAAGTAATTAACTGTGAGCTAAAGGATTTACAGATAAGTCACATAAAATAAAAAAAAATAAATAAACACAATGGGAAATTGATACCTTAAGGGGGAAAAAGATAATACAATCAAATTGAGGGGAATGTAATAAAAAAGGATGTGCCCATTATTTATTTTCCATATTTTGAGTTAAAAGATTAAATGTTATATAGAATTAGTAAAGAAATTAAAAGAGATTTTCCATTAGTTATTACTGCCAAAACTTTATAAGGCACTAGTAATAAAGGTAGTCCACAGTCATTTGTTGGGAATCCATCTGGGAAAGGACAAAGCTAAGACAAGAATGCCAGCTTGATTTTACTGGCCAGACTTAATGAAAGAAATAGAAAACGTCTTTGCTTCTTGACCAGGATGACAGAAAACTTCACTCCATCCTAGGTTCATAGGTTCATAGGTGAGAACTAGGCTATCTGCCCGAAGGCATTTATAAGCCTAGCCAGAATGTGTTGGCTTTAGCCACCCCTTTAGATTAGTTCCCTGTGCCTCTGTCCAGCAGAACCAGTGAAGTGATCCCCGAGGTAAACTTTCTGTTTCCCATCCACTCGTTAAGGCTTCTTTTGAAGAGTGTTAGTGAGAAGCTCTGCCTAATGTAGATTAGGAATCCCTCCAGCACATCCTATTTATTGTTGTGGTGAGGTTTAGATCCCTAGAGCGTGTGGCTTGAGGGGATAAGATTTTCTTTAGGTGAAGCATGTCCATCAATTCTGGGTTGGACATGGCCTTGTATGTCAGGCAGAGATCACCTCTGAGTAGGCGGTATGCAACCAAGTACAACTGGAGTTTCTTCAGTCAAGCTGCATAGGGCATCCGTTTGAGGCCAGTGATCCTCTTGGTGAGGTACTTCTGTGGTCTTTCCAGCTGTTGCAGGTGTCTTGTAAGGTACATCCCAAATGGGGCATTGTACTCTATGATGGGTCTGATGAGTGATGAGTAGAGGGGCACAATGACCTCTTTTGATCTGGATGTGAACCCTTTTGTGATTAGGTGGGCCATGTAGAAGGATTTTCTAACCACTTTGGCAATGTGATTATCAAAGGTGAGATTACTATCTACTTGGGTCCCCAGATCCCTTATTATATCTTCCGTATTTAGGGGATTACCACCTATGTGGTAGTTTGTGGGTACTTTGTTCTTTCCAAAGAGGATGACTATGCACTTTTTGGCATTTAGCTTGAGGCCATGATTTTGATACCAGGTATCCGTCTCAGTGAGACCCTTTTGGAGGATGTCTGTGTCAGCTGGAGAGTCAATTATAGCCCCTAGTTTGCAGTCGTCTGCGAACCTGGTCAGCCATAGTCCTCCTGTGCTTGCCTGTACCTCTGAGAAGTATATGCTGAACAGGAGACATCCTAGGACTGAGCCCTGGGGAATGCCACTTGTAACCGGTTTAGAGTCGGACATAGCACCTGCAACTCTCACCATGTGGGTTCTGTCCGTGAGCCAGTTGGCAACCCATCTTGTGATGTAGGGGTTTATGTTCAGGATGGTGAGCTTGTCTATAATACCAGAATGGGGAATGCTGTTGAAGGCCTTAGCAAGGTCTAGGTAGACTGTGTGCACCACCTTTCCCTCGTCTATAGCCTTGGTAACTGTCTCAAAGAAGTCCACCCAGTTTAGGAGGCATGGTCTGCCCTTAACAAAGCCAAACTGGGTAGGGTTCAGTGTTTGGAGGTTCCCAATGTCTCTGTTAATGAGTTCCATGATGATGTGCTCCATAGCTTTGCACACCAAGCTAGTCAGGCTTATAGGGTGATAGTTCCCGGGGTCTGTTTTGGCTCCACCTTTGTGGAGCAGAATAACCATTGCTGTGCGCTACTCTATGGGTATGTAGCCTGTGGAGAGGCTGAGTTTAAACAGTATGTTTAGGTGAGGGGTTAGTTCATCTTTGAGCTCATGTAGGACGCAGCCTGGGACACCGTCCGGTCCCATTGATGCTGTGTTTTTGGCTTTGGAGAGGGCTGTTTTAACCTGAGTGTCTGTGATTTCAGGGACTCTACATTCTTCTGGTATGCTTATGGACCCTTTTGGGGGTGAGAGGTGGGTGAGGTTTGTGCTGAACCTGTCTGCCAGGATGTTGGCGATATCGGTCAGTTCAGTGTATTTTGTGCCATTCTGCACTAACTCCGAGCAGGTCTAAGCATTGCCACTTAGATTCTTGACATAGCTAAAGAATGCCTTGTGGGTATCTTTGGAGTCCATGGCAATTTTTCTTTCAAAGCTCGCCTTGGATGATTTTATGAGGGAGTGTAGTTTCTTGCTGATACTGATCAGGGATGTCTTCCCTTCTTGGGATTTTACTCTTTTCTGTACTAGTTTTCTCCTTCTATTGTATAGCTTGTTTATGGCAGGAGTCCACCAGACTGGTTTCCTTTTCTTGGAGGAGTGAGCCTTGGTTTTGCTTGGGATGGCAAGATCCATGCATTCTTGTAGCTGCCCATAGAATGCATTAGTAAAGAATTTTGCAGCTTGGACAGTGTTAACCTTCAGCATGGGGGCTTTGAAACTTTCCACCTTGGTCTTAAGTAACGTGAAGTTTGCTTTTGAAAAGTTTTTCACTGTGGTTTTCTTGTCCGGGGGTGGGGGCAGAATATGGATATCCAAAGTGATTTGTTTATGGTCAGATCTAACCAGTGAGGGGCTGACCTCTGGTGTGGAATGCCGGTCGCCCATGTTGGTGATGACCAGGTCCAATATGTTGTGACCTCTGGTGGGAGTGTTGACCAATTGAACCAGGGTGTTTGAGTTTATAAGTTCTAGGAAAAGTTGGGCAAGGGGAGTTAGAAGTAATTGAAATCACCCAATATGAGGGTGTTTGGTAGGACCTTTTTCTTTCCCAGTGTTTCCAGAAATGGGGAATGAGAGTCCTGGGACATGGTAGGTGATCTATAGCAAGCTAAAATTTGAATTGCAGTTTTGCCCATTGTTAGTTGCATGTGGATGATCTCTGAAGCATCGTGCTGTGCCACTAACCTGGAGGTGTGGGTATCCTTGATGAATATGAATACGCCCCCCGCCTTTTTTATTTCATTTTGGGTTCTGTGGCTGAAATGCATGGTATGAGTTGTAGCCTGGTAGTGCTGGGGTGCTTTCTGGCACCTTAAACCAAGTTTCTGTTACTGCACATATATTGATTTTCTCCATACTGAGGAGTGCCTCGAGTGCATGCATTTTGAGGTTTAGACTTCTGGCATTGAGTAGCATTACCCTCAGTTTTTTGTTACTTGTGCTATTTACGGCGGTGGGTTTGTCTTTTGAGCCTTGCCTAAAAAAGGCACTATGGGGGTAGCAAGGGCCTTGGCCAGTATTCAAAAACCTAAGGGTGACAAGTGCAAGCCGTCTCTAGCGAAGCAGTGTGACTTGTCAAACATGTCATCCCAGGTGGACAGACACTAGATCCCCTTTGAATGACACCAGAAACATAGCCAATTGTTGAAATCGAGAATTTTTTCTTTATACCATGGTATCATTCTTGGTGAGGGCAGGATGCTACTCAAGGTCAGGGTCATACCGGCCTGGGCTATGTGATCAGAGAGCTCTTCCATGTCTTTTTTCATGTAGTCCAGGGAGGTACGGCTCAGGTCATTCACACCAACATGTGAAAGAGATAGAAATTAGCCCAAAATGGCCAATAAACTACTAATTTTTGAGCTGAAACCACTCCTCCAGGGACAGATAGGCTGCTCAAAGTTCCCCTCTCTCACAGAGGAACAGAGAAACTTCCTTCTATCCAAGTAAGGTATTTAGGGGACTACCACCTATGTGGTAGTTTGTGGGTACTTTGTTCTTTCCAAAGGGGATGACTATGCACTTTTTGGCATTTAGCTTGAGGCCATGATTTTGATACCAGGTATCCATCTCAGTGAGACCCTTTTGGAGGATGTCTGTGTCAGCTGGAGAGTCAATTATAGCCCCTTGTTTGCAGTCGTCTGCGAACTTGGTCAGCCATAGTGCTCCTGTGCTTGCCTGTACCTCTGAGAAGTATATGCCGAACAGGAGAGGTCCTAGGACTGAGCCCTGGGGAAAGCCACTTGTAACCGGTTTAGAGTCGGACATAGCACCCACAACTCTCACCATGTGGGTTCTGTCCATGTCCAGTTGGCAACCCATCTTGTGATGTAGGGGTTTATGTTAAGGCTGGTGAGCTTGTCTATAATACCAGAATGGGGAATGGTGTCAAAGGCCTTAGCGAGGTCTAGGTAGACTGTGTGCACCACCTTTCCCTCATCTATAGCCTTGGTAACTGTCTCAAAGAAGTCCATCAGGTTTAGGAGGCATGATCTGCCCTTAACAAAGCCAAACTGGGTAGGGTCCAGTGTTTGGAGGTTCCCAATGTCTCTGTTAATGAGTTCCATGATCATGCGCTCCATAGCCTTGCAGACCAAGCTAGTCAGGCTTATAGGGTGATAGTTCCCGGGGTCTGTTTTGGCTCCACCTTTGTGGAGCGGAATAACCATTGCTGTGCGCTACTCTATGGGTATGTAGCCTGTGGAGAGGCTGAGTTTAAACAGTATGTTTAGGTGAGGGGTTCGTTCATCTTTGAGCTCATGTAGGACGCAGCCTGGGACACCATCCGGTCCCATTGATGCTGTGTTTTTGGCTTTGGAGAGGGCTGTTTTAACCTGAGTGTCTGTGATTTCAGGGACTCTACATTCTTGTGGTATGCTTATGGACCCTTTTGGGGGTGACAGGGGGGGTGAAGTTTGTGCTGAACCTGTCTGCCAGGATGTTGTCGATATCGGTCGGTTCAGTGTATTTTGTGCCATTCTGCACTAACTCCGAGCAGGTCTGAGCATTGCCACTTAGATTCTTGACATAGCTAAAGAATGCCTTGTGGGTATCTTTGGAGTCCATGGCAATTTTTCTTTCAAAGCTTGCCTTGGATGATTTTATGAGGGAGTGTAGTGTCTTGCTGATACTGATCAGGGATGTCTTCCCTTCTTGGGATTTTACCCTTTTCTGTACTAGTTCCCTCCTTCTATTGTATAGCTTGTTTATGGCAGGAGTCCACCTGACTCTTTTCCTTTTCTTGGAGGAGTGAGCCTTGGTTTTGCTTGGGATGGCACGATCCATGCATTCTTGTAGCTGCCCATAGAATGCATTAGTAAAGAATTTTGCAGCTTGGACAGTGTTATCCTTCAGCATGGGGGCTTTGAAACTTTCCACCTTGGTCTTAAGTAACGTGAAGTTTGCTTTTGAAAAGTTTTTCACTGTGGTTTTCTTGTCCGAGGGCGGGGGCGGAATATGGATATCCAAAGTGATTTGTTTATGGTCAGATCTAATAGTGAGGGGCTGACCTCTGTTGTGGAATGTTGTGGAATGCCAGTCGCCCATGTTGGTGATGACCAGGTCCAATATGTTGTCACCTCTGGTGGCAGTGTTGACCAATTGAACCAGGGCATTTCAGTTTATAAGTTCTAGGAAACGTTGGGCAAGGGGAGTTAGAAGTAATTGAAATCACCCAATATGAGGGTGTTTGGTAGGACCTTTATCTTTCCCAGTGTTTCCAGAAATGAGGAATGGGAGTCCTGAGACATGGTGGGTGATCTGTAGCAAGCTACAATTTGAGTTGCAGTTTTGTCCATTGTTAGTTGCACGTGGATGATCTCTGAAGCATTGTGCTGTGCCACTAATCTGGAGGTGTGGGTATCCTTGATGAATATGGATACGCCCCCAACTTTTGTATTTTGTTTTGGGTTCTGTGGCCGAAATGCATGGTATGAGTTGTAGCCTGGTAGTGCTGGTGTGCTTTCTGGTGCCTTAAACCAAGTTTCTGTTACTGCACATATATCGATTTTCTCCATACTGAGGAGTGCCTTGAGTGCATGCATTTTGAGGTTTAGACTTCTGGCATTGAGTAGCATTACCCTCGTTTTTTTGTTACTTGTGCTATTTACGGTGGTGGGTTTGTCTTTTGAGCCTTGCCTTAAAAAGGCACTATGGGGGTAGCAAGACCCTTGGCCAGTATTCAAAAGCCTAAGGGTGACAAGTGCAAGCCATCTCTAGCGAAGCAGTGTGACTTGTCAAACATGTCATCCCAGGTGGACAGACACTGGATCCCCTTTGAATGACACCAGAAACTTAGCCAATTGTTGAAATCGAGAATTATTTCTTTATACCATGGTATCATTCTTGGCAAGGGCAGGATGCTACTCAGGGTCAGGGTCATACCGGCCTGGGCTACGTGATCAGAGAGCACTTCCATGTCTTTTTTCATGTAGTCCAGGGAGGTACGGCTCAGGTCATTCACACCAACATGGACAATGACAGAGTCATATTTGTACTTGTTCTGGAGTTTCCTGAGTGCTTGTGTTAAGTGGTGGATCCTGACACTCAACAAGCAGCTAACAGTAACCTTCTCCTTATTCACCTAGTGAGTGGGACGTCAGTGTGCCTGACTATAGAGTCACCTATTACTAGTATATTGGGTATGTTATTTTGCCTTAAGGGCTGTGATTGCATGGCACACTGGTTTTGTGAAGTATGTGTTTCATGGTTTGTGTTGAGGGGGGTGGAGGTTGCTTGGATGTTTGCTTTGGAGGTCTCTGTTGGCTTTGCAGATTTTTATTTAGAGCCTCTGAGTATGTTTTCATGTATTTATGTGTGTTTTTTGCCGGTGCTGGTTTAATGGGTCTATGTAAGACTGGTGGTGTGATGCAAGTATTTCCCTTCTCCTCTTGACTGTCTGGGTCTTGGGTTGAGAGAGCTTAGCCACTAGTTTGGCTGTATAACTTCATCTCTCGCATGTATTAGTGTTTGGTGGTAGGAGGAGGGGGTTGTTTGTGTACATGAGGCAGTTGTAACATTGCCTCAAAATGCCCAGATTCACCAGTTGGTCTGGAGAGTGCACCTGAAACTGCCTTTTGGACTTGCCTGGATAGGTACAGTGAACTGTTTTACTGACTGGTTGGTAAGGTCGAATAGAGAGCCTTGTCCTTCTGTACAGTACAGGAGGGTCTAGTGCTAGGGTTTATAAGTGCTTGCTATAAGTTTTGAGAAGGTGCCGGGCTGAAAAATGAATGGCATGAGCGCTTAAGTTGAAAGTTTGTCTTGTTCCAAGGGAAAAATTGAAGAGGAGACTTTATGGAGCCAGGAATAGTTTTAGCCTAGCTAACCGGCACTGCCCGGCACACTAAACCGGGCAAATATGGTATTTATAGCAGGGAAATGAAAGAGATAGAAATTAGCCCAAAATGGCCAATAAACTACTAATTTCTGAGCTGAAACCACTCCTCCAGGGAAAGATAGGCTACTCAAAGTTCCCCTGTCTCACAGAGGAACAGAGAAACTTCCTTCTATCCAAGTAAGGTATGGCCAAACACAGAGATTTGTAACACAGCCCTGAATTCAGCACTAACCTAAAAACTGGACTATACTAGTTTAGGAAGGTGGGAAGCAAGTATATATATATATATATATATATATATATATATATATATATATATATATTTTTTTTTTTTTCCAGAAAATAAAGCAGATACACTAAAAAACAGTTTAAAAGCAGAGAAAATGATACTTATTGTTATATATCGCAGATCAGAGTTGTAGTCAATGCCAAATTCTTTAAAGATACACCACGAAATAAGCAGTCAGAGGGTGGAACAACAAAAGCAGTTTTAATCCATCATTTCTGTCCTGGTACCTTGGCAGTTCGCCTTCAGTAGAACACATTTAGACACTTTCACATACTCTTTTTATACATGCATCAATTAAACAATAAATCAATAAATGAATCAATTCAACAGTCCATCAAACATTTTTAACCCTATCCACGCTGTGACTAAAATCCAACATGTATAAACATGAAAATATTCTCTGTTTTATCAAAATTTTAAATACAATTTTAAATATTATATCAATTAAATTTACTTTGGTTTAACTTAACTGATTCATGTCATTATAAATTTCAGAAAAATAGTAACGTATAACTTACATATTAATATACATAATTAAATATGAAATAAATATGTTATGAGATTCAAAATTACTTCACCAATGATTTTTTGTGTCGAGGCATTCCATTTTTTCTGATATAATGGAGAAAATTATAAGAGGGTTGTGGCATGTGGATATCAGTACATACTACACATAATACACTATGCCACCAAATATCCAATGCCATTAAAAAAACAATTTTAAAGTTACTGACAAGACATCTGGTAATGTTATAAGTGTTTAAACCTGTAAACAGATACATACTGATCAAGGTACTTTCTTTAGGACAAGGGTACAACATTAGCTGTGCCATTACATTTAAGTCAAAATGTTGAAGACATAAGTCTACCTTCTGCAGACTGATGGAATAGTAGAGAAGCTTAAAAAAAAACACTGAAACCACTGCTAAGGAAAGTTAATGATGCAAATGATAGAACTTGAAACAGTTGTTACTTACTGTTTGTGATCAGACAGTGCTACAGTCTCCCTTATTTGAACTTCTTGATGCAAATGATAGAACTTGAAACAATCGTTACCCTACTTACTGTTTGTAATCAGACAGTGCTGCAGTCTCCCTTATTTGAACTTCTGTATAGCAGACATCTGAAAGGGCTGTTTGACATTGCTAAGGAAATTTATGAAGTAGAAAAGATGTCATTCAAAACTGTGATAGACCACTATATCAGTTTGCAAATAGATTAAATCATGTAACACCCATGGTAAAGAAGCATAACTAGACAGACCAGGAAATACAACAGTTGTGTAATAATAATGCCTAACTTAGATAATTAAACCCAGAAGCTCAGGTGCTAATGCTAGTACCTGCCAAGGAAAACAAATTTCTGGCAAAATGGCAAAGGACCGTTGGAGGTAATAACAGTGAACCATAAGGATAGACAAACAGGAGATCAAAGAATAGAGCAAATTTATCACATAACTCTTACAGCTATGGTCAGAAACTACAATGTATTAGTGAGATAGCAAGGTCATATTTAACAGTTACTGGGGTATAAAAGGGAGTAGCTTGGAGGACTAAAATCAGAAGTGAGCTTCTCACCTGGATGATCATCTAAAAGAAGACCCTGCAAGAATGAAGCAAGAAATCCCAGTGGAGATTAAGTTGTGGAGTGTGGCTTGAGGAAGTACCTGTTGATAGAGCTGATATCTAGACTTGGAGGTGTCCTAAAACATTTTTTTTTTCAAAAACAATCTGTATCCTGGAGGTTGTGTAGGCTCAACACTGTTGTTTGAGAAGTAACTAAAGGTTCACTGTTTTAAACTGGAAGCCAAAAGGGCAGTTATTTTGCTTTGTTACATCATGTTGATTACTAAATAATTCTGTATTATGCATAAATCCTGTTAATAGTGTCTTCTAGAACTTACAAAAAATATAAATATCTATATCTATATCTATATCAAGTTCACTACAGTTGCTCGAGTTTCAGGTGCTCAAAATACACTGCCATGAAGCCAAGAACTCATGCACCTTGTAGCTTGGTTAGGCTGATGCTTGTGCTAAAAATCAAATATGAATTTGGCCAAGCAGCTGTGTGGAGGAAACATGGGGGTAGGATTAAGGAGCAGGAAGGGAGTTTTAGTTTAAGGGAGTAATAGGGTATGATCAGAAACCTTAGGGTTAGAGAGTAGGAGTGGAGGTTTAGGATAAGAGACTGAGGAGTTGGGTTGGGAACTGGGTGGGGGTTTTAGGTTTAGCACTTAGGTTCTAGTAGGGCTATGTACTTTGTATGACTGGGAGTTGGGAGGGCTGTGTAGAAATGAGAGGTCATGCTAATGGAAGTGAGACCACTTGTTTTTTTGAGCAAGTGGCAGCTAACAGGTGTACAGTGAGATATTAACACACAAGCACCTGTAGTAGACCATTATGTGTGTGTGTGTGTGTGTGTGTGTGTGTGTGTGTGTATATATATATATATATATATATATATATATATATATATATATATATATATATATATATATATGGGTCTACTTCACATGATCGAACATTCAAATCTTCGAATTCCATATAGTTGAGACCATATGATCGAACATTTAAATGTTTGAAAATGTGCAGTAGACCTGCAAAATGCAAACAACAAAAAATAAACTGTGTATAGCAGGGGGGCAAGCCCCCCTGCACCCCCCACACCCCCCACAACTTAAAAATACCAACTCCGAGATTGCACTACAGCGAGGACAAGGGAAATATCCCGGTCAGCGCTGTATGCCGATCCCTGTTCAGAATTTCAAAGTTTTAAAACTTCGAACATATGGATTTCGATTATATGGGTTTCAAAGTAAGATTCTAAATTCTGAAGGGGACCCATATATATATATATATATATATATATATATATATATATATATATATATATATATATATATATGTGTGTGTGTATATATATATATATATATATATATATATACATATGTGTGTGTGTATATATATATATATATATATATATATAGGTTCATAGGTTCATAGGACAATACTAGGCTATTGGCCCTGATGCCCTTATATGCCTAGCCAAGAATTTTGCCCATGTTTTCACAAAGTCAGCACCTGTTTCCCTTGCCCAACAAGGACACAGATGGGATCCCAGGGGTGAATTTTCTGTTTACCATCTAGTCATCCAGGTTCCTCTTAAAGAGAGCTATTGAGGTACTCTGCTTGACATGGAGAGAGTGTCTATTTCACAGAAAGGAGAATGTTTGGGACACAAATCTATCCTGACAACAAGTTCTATTAATGTCACAGACCAGGTTAGGGCCTTGCATGTGGGATAAATGGATAAAGGAGATAATGATGCATTTCTTGGCATTCAGTTTGAGGCCATGCTTCTGGCACCAGTCATTAGTTTAAGTAAGGCCTTTTTGGAGGATGTTCACATCACTAGGGGAATTTAAGACAGCACCAGCTTGCAGTCATCTACATACTTGGTCAGCCACAGACCACTGGTTTTGGCTTCCACCTCAGAAAAGTATATTCCAAACAGTAGACACCCCAAGACCGATCCTTGGGTTATGCCGCTTGTTACGGGTCTACTACTAGAGATGGCTTCCTCTATTTTGACTGAGTGGGTTCTATCAGTGAGCCAGTTAACTACTCATCTGCTAACATACAGGTTGATGCCTACATGGGAGAGTTTATCTATTATGCCTGAGTAGGGAATATTGTTGAAGGCTTTGGCTAGGTCAAGGTAGGTGGTGTGCACTGTCTTCCTCTCATCCATGGCTTTGGTGACTGTTTTGAAGAAGTCGACCAAGTTTAACAGGCATGATCTCCCTTTGACAAAATCAAACTGTGTGGGGTCAAGTGTTTGGAGGATTCCAATGTCCTCATTTATAAGGTCCATGATAATGCGTTCCATGGTCTTGCAGATCAGGCTAGTTAGGCTGATGGGCCTATAATTGGCTGAGATAAAGCCGGTGCTCAGGCTTTGGTTGAATTGGGTGCCTAATGATGCTAAGAGCTCATGCCTGATTTCATGTAGGATGCAGCCAGGGACGTTGTCAGGACCCATCGAGGCTGTATTTTTTGCTTTTGAGAGCATTAAAGACCTGCTCCCTGGTGATGAGAGAAGGGGGGCAGGCACTGGGGATGTCCTGGTTTACTGATACGGGGGACAGGGGGGGTGAAGTTTTCACTGAACGTGTCTGCCAGCAGGTTGGCTATGGTGTTTGTGTATGTGGTGTTCTTGGCCACCAGTTCAGAGCAGATCTGGGTGTTACCTTTGAGACTGTGGATGTATGTGAAGAAGGCCTTATGATTGTCCTTAGTGGATGTGGCCAATTTGGACTCAAAGTTAGCCTTAAAGTATTTCACCAGAGACCTTATTTGCTTGTTCAGACAAAGGAGAGATTACTTCCATCTTGGCACCCACTCCTTCTTGGTCCTGGACAACAATTTTTTCCTTTTATTATAAAGTTGTTTATTGCTGCTGTCCACCAGACAGGCTTACTCTTCCTTGAGGAAGACAATTTGGTCCTGTCAGGTACTGCTAAGTCCATGCAGCTATATAGGTGCTCATACAGATTTTTGGTGTAAGCTTGGACATTAGTGCTAGTTTCAACTGAAGAGATGGTGGTTGTGAAGTTGCTTATACCTGCTCTCAGTAGATTCTGGTCAGCTTTGGAAAAGTTGTTTTATTTGACCCTGGCAAGAAGCAGGTCAGGGGAGATGGTGACTTTGAAAGTGATTGCTTTATGGTTGGATCTTAACAAGGAGGGTGACACTATAGGGTGCTGCAGTGGCTACTCATGTTGGTTAGTACCAGGTCCAGGATATTTTCACCTGTTGTGAGGGTATTGACTGGCTGATGCAATGCATTGGCACTGATGAAGTCGAGGAATCTCTGGGTGTTCGTGTTTGGGCTAGAATAGGTCTTCCACTCTAAGGCTGGGTAGTTAAAGTCAGCAAGGATCAGGTTCGATGGTTGAATCTTGATAGATTGAAGTAAGTCCAGATAGATGGAGTGGGAGTCCTGAGTCATGGTTGGAGGTCTGTAGCTATCTATGATTTGAATAGGTGTTTTATCAACAGTTAACTGCACTTGGAGTGTCTCTTGTGATTCATACTGTTTGACCAGCCTGGAGGTGTGTATGTATTTGATAAATATTGAAACTCCACCTCCTTTGGCTTTGTAGCCCTCCATTTGGCATCTGAAAGTATGGTCAGATGAGTAACCTGGTAAGGCTATAAAGATATATATATATATATATATATATATATATATATATATATATATATATATTAAAAAGTCTGGATTTGTGGGTATGTTTTCATCAGGTTTTATTAGTATATCGGATATTAGAAATATGGCTATGAAAATGTAAGAATATAGGTAGAAAAAGGAAGGCACAACACAAGAACTGCTTGTTTTTTGAAAGGAGAGTGTGAAGGACATCCGCATGAAAGTAACAACCACTAGGAAAGATGGGAGTACAGCAGGCACTGTACCCCCTCCCAACATCTTGAGTGTAAGCTAATGTCCTTGCTAACTTGCACCTGAGTTTCAGGGTTTCAGCAGGGAGGGCATACTTAGCAAAATAAAGCAAACAGTCCCCACAGTATGATGGCTGCAGGGGTTACCTGGTTCATAACCTTGAGTGAATGAAAATGGTATAAAAGGAAATAGATGAATCCCCGGAGTAGCAGACCACAAGGAAAGAAACAAACATGATTGAGAGCAGAAAGGGAAAGGAAGGGAGAAAGAAAAGAAAGAAAGAAGGAAAGAAAGAAAGAAAGAAAGAAAGAAGGAAAGAAAGAAAGAAGGAAAGAAAGAAGGAAAGAAAGAAGAAAGAAAGAAAGAGAAAGAAAGAAAGAAAGAAGGAAAGAAAGAAAGAAAGAAAGAAAGAAGGGAAGAAAGAAAGAAAGAAAGAAAGAAAGAAGGAAAGAAAGAAAGAAAGAAAGAAAGAAAGAAAGAGAAAGGGAAGAAAGAAAGAAAGAAGAAAGAAAGAAAGAAGGAAAGAAAGAAAGAAAGAAAGAAAGAAAGAAAGAAGGGAAGAAAGAAGGAAAGAAAGAAAGAAAGAAAGAAAGAAAGAAAGAAAGAAAGAAAGAAAGAAAGAAAGAAAGAAAGAAAGAAAGAAAGAAAGAAAGAAAGAAAGAAAGAAAGATTGATTGTTAATGAGAACCTGACATTCTAATGGCCATAAGAAACTATGTACTTTATTCAGAAACTATATTGTTTAAATTAATTGTCATCAATGGACCATTTTGTTGAAACACGGTAACTTGAGTCACGGCTCTATGACCTTAGATGCTGCAATATTAAGTAAGAATCCACTTAACCCAGGCTATGTATTTTTAGTTGATTTATAAAATTGTCTGCCAGTGGAATTAAGCTCAAAATAGCATACCATATCCACTTTAATTACTGTTTTCAGCTATTATGTCCCTTCCAGCACACATACCTCTATAGGCTTATAGGCTATCCAACCCAGTAGCTTATGCCTTATATGAAAGCAAAGAACAAAGCAATTTAAGCTTAATTACTTTTATCCAAGTTCTTTCCAGTTCAATAGAAAAACAATAATTATACATAAGGACACACTTAAAACAATAGACATCAGTGATTTATAAAGTAATCTGTAAATAAATTGCATACAAATACAATGTATGAACTAGTTCAAACTCAGAACCATGTACGGAGATATATATAAACTTAACATGTTTTTGTAAATTGGGGCATCGACTGTATTTTCTGCAGGGAATTTTATTAATTTAGTTTATTAATTTATTGATTAATTGGCAGTTGGCATCTTTGTATATATGGATGGTGTTTTTTATACTGATTTTATGTCTGATGAAGCGGTTTGTTTAACCATGAAAGCCCTCACTCTTGGTTTTACTCTGCAATAAAGGATTTTTCTTACAATTTTCTGCCAGCATTTACCTTCCAGTTTGGGAAATATTACTGTAGTTCAAACTCAGGAATACCAAAGCCCACATCTCGAGTTTAAATAAACTGTTTACATAGAATTTAGGTACTCCCTCAATATTTGTAATATTTTAATAATCTGTTAAAGGAGGCCACAAAGTCACTATCTTCCATGCAGAGAACTCCCCGGGATGGAAATAAGAATGGCAAAAGATCATCTGCAAGAACTTTAAGGAAGCATCTTAGCAACCACTAGCAGTCTCATATGAGGGAAAGGCACAAGCAAGCGATACCTGGCTTTGCACACACACAACTCCTAGATGACAGATGTCCTACCCCTTACTATATTCAACTATTTTCAAGATCTATACCCTTAGTTATTGGCCCAAGATCTCATTCTCGCCCACCACCACTCACTGTTCTTCCTTCTACTCATGCTTAAACATTCTCTTTCACTTCTTAATACTATTCCTCCATTTCTTCCTTTTCTTTCCTTTTAAAATGTTCTTTTCCAAATATGTTCCATAACTCTTTAGATGCTGTTTCTATACTACCATTAGTTAATGATACTCTGCTTAAATGTTACATGTTTGATTACTTGTGTACCTCTATTGAGTACTCATATACCTGTGTTTACTATGCTCTTTATGTAATGTTTTTCACAGCTTTTCTCCCTGGAAAATATCATAGCGCATTGCATGATGCTTCTATTAATTAATGATATTCTGTGTAAATGTTGTATACTTGCTGATTACTTGTAGTACTTCTGTTGATTAACTGTATACCTCTGTTTACTGTTCATTATGTAATGTTGGAATTTTTCTGGAGCTTTTACCCCCATGCCTTAGCTGAAAAAAGGCACCCATCCTATCCTACATAGGTTGTAAGCCCAGATCTATGAAGAAAAAACAAAAATGTTATTTTTAATCTTTTCCCCCACAGTCTTTCAGTCATTAGACCCCTCAATAGACAGTCAGCCTATTAGTTTCCCTATCACTGGGTAAGGGTCGACTGGGAGAGACCATTATTTGGACACCATCAGCAGTGAGTTCAAAGTTTTCTGTTTAGGTTCTCTATCCTGAATTCCCACACCTGCCTAGTTGTGGAGGGTGGTGTGCAGTGGACTGACAGCAGAGGCCATTTCCTTACTTTCACCAGAGGGTATCTTGCTCCACCTCCCAAGGTGTGCACAGTGAGCTCCCCAGACTCGAGCAGGGAGGTAACACTGCCCATTGTGACCACGAGCAGGTGTAAATCACAACCTGCCCCAGACAGATGCAAGCAGGCCACATGCCTTTACTCTTTCTCTTTCCTTCTATCAGTACTGGGGTTACTAATCAAAACCCGGTCATCTGATTTACAGACAGAAATCTGTCTCTTGTGCCACAGAGTCAAGCTAAAGCTAAACCCCAGAAAAACTAAATTCATAATTCTATTACTCATCGCATCTGGTGATCTAAACAAACTATCTTTTTGTTACAACAAGATAGCTAATTTTACTACTGGATTTTCCTACAGATCTCACCATTGTTAACCCTTCAAAAACTATCCTGGCTTGAATTGCCAAACTTACTGACTCTAAACCAACTCACTCTAGCTCACCAAATTCTCTACCATCCCAACAAAATCCCATCCTTACATGGCTTAATTAACCATTACTCCAATAGCCATCAGCTACGGTCTACCAACAAAGGGCTAGTTGAAGTATCTCAGGTGACTTCCTTTACTCCTGTACTATTGCAAAGATGTGGCACTCCCTTCCACTTGAAATTGGATTACAGACAAACAAAATCTGCTTTAAAAACAACTAAAGTCGTACCTCTTCAAGTTTTGGATATGTAAATTCTCTGACCCAGGCTAACTCATAAACCCGCTCTATCGCCAAAAGTCCCATCTATCTACAAACATAACTATGACTTGCTATAGTAACCTCCTATAACTTCAAATGAATATAATTCCATGTAATACAATCTATACCAAAGTTATTGGTATTAGACATTAAGTTATTTATCCAATAAATATTGTTATGCATAGTTATGTCTTGTATATTTCTGTTTCTTCCCATTGTACTACTTATGCCTATGTTTGATATCTCTGACAAGTTTGTTTCTTCTTCTAAAATTGTGTATATATGTTTCATTTTAAAATTTTATTTGTTTTTGGATTATCATATTGTATGGAGCTTTTCTCCCCGGGCTGCAACTAAAAATGGACAAACCTGCCCAGTCAGACTCTCTCGGTAAACAAATATAAAATAAAATAAATAAATAAATCTGACCATCAGTGCAGTGGCCTTTTCATTTGTTCATAACACTTTTCCCTTAGTGGAAACAGCTGCCATAATTAATACTACCTCACAGTTGTTTGCTTCTACAGTATGAAACATCTCACAGACAGACACACACACACACACACACACACACACACACACACACACACACACACACACACACACACACACACACACACTGAGTTGTCAGACTACATGTTAATGAATAAAGTCAGAACGAACAACCAAGAATGATCACCAGCAACCGCAGAAACAAAAAAGGTAGCGTAGCTTGAACAGCAGCACCCGACTTCCACTCACAAAGTAAAAAGTGGAATAAATATAAATGAAGTGTATGTGGACTCAGTTGTATAGCGTAGATTCCTCTCACAAAAAATCCAACACACAGTTTATACCATAATGTGAGTAGCGAAGACCAATGTGAACTGCCAAAATCCAAAACGCTTAACCAGATTGTAAAACAAACACATCTTCCAATGTGTAAAAACAAATTCTTTTATTTGTACATAAAAACAGCAAATAACACTAGTTTAGCGCTTTCATCTGCCTATCGCAGACTTCCTCAGAACTAGTGTATTCCATCTTTTCCAGTTAATTTAAACCACATTTTGGCGCCAACATTTAAATCTCTCTTAAAGAGACAGACATTAAAAACATTCTGTCACAACCATGACATGCATATACGCTTGATTAACTGTAAATCTACAAATAAATACCCTCGTTGTCAGCTGTGAGTTATTGTATATATAATGAAAAAAATATATCTGTATGTATAAAAATTTTTATCTGTATGTATAAAAAATATTTTGTCTGTATGTATAAAAATTGTACTATAGCATTCACATTCTAGAAAGTCTATAAAAATACTAATATATATACATGGCTAAAAATAATTATTAAGGTATTGTTAAGAATCCAAAATCAGAAAAGGTTTGATGCTGATGAAATCATTAATACCTGGACTTCTTGTAGAATCAGTGAGGATCTGCCATTTACTCTCTTTGCAGGCGAATCTAGTTTTCCAGTCACCCCCATGTGGTATTTATTTTTCCTCATCTATAATAAAAAATAAAAATATATGTTCTTCCCCACACTCTTTGATATGTCTGTATAGTGCATTCTTACAATCCTTTTTTTGAATTTTGTAGTAATGTTCATAAATACGCTTTTTTAGCTCCCTTTCTGTTTTGCCTATGTAATAGGCTGAACATATTTTATATAGGGCTAAATAGACTATATGTTTGGTACAACAATTGCCACCTATACTTCTTATCAATGTGTGGTTAATATCATCTAATGTGATTTTACTATTTGTGTTGATAAACTTACATTGATTACATCTTCCACACTTGCTGGTGAAAATTTTTTTCCTGCTTGTTGTCCCCCTTCCTAGACTTTGTACTTTCTAGCAACCTTTTTATATTTGGACCAGTCTTATAGACAATTCTAGGTTTTTCTCCTAAAATCTTCTTATTGGAATCTATAACAGTAATAATATCCCAATATTTGTTGAGAATGTCCTTTATTCTTACACTATAAGGGGTGTATGTGAGAACACAAACTCTACCCGTATGCCCATGCTGGGGGTGTGTAATTTCATTGATCTCCCTTGTATGACCTAATAAAGGTTTGTATTTAAATCCCCATTGAGTTTTCACATATTCAATTGTTTCATTAATCATGCTAATTGGGTATCCTCTGTTCACAAACAATTCTGTAATGAACTCCATTTCCACTTCCATTAATTCTTTAGTAGAGGACATCCTGGCACATCGAATACATTGTCCTTTAATAATATTTTTGAATATGTGTGGTGGATGTTCACTACCAAAATACAAATAATCATTAGAGAATGTACTTTTACGATGTACCTTGGAGGTGAATCCCCCATTGATTAAACCAATATAAATGTCTAAATATGCTATACCTTGGTTACTAATGTTGTGTGTAAACTTAAGAAATTGAGTGGTACCATTAATGTATTCCATGAAATCTGTGATTTTCTCTTTAGGTCCTTTCCACAGAATAAAAATATCGTCCAAAAATCTCACATAGAAGGAGATGTGAGTAAAAAATTCACAAGTAGTAATGAATTCATTTTCCCAATCGGACATAACCAAGTTTGCGAAAATGGGGGCACAAGAAGCCCCCATAGCAACCCCCTTACATTGTCTAAAAAATTCCCCTTCAAAGGTGAGGTAATTGTGGTCCAAAACCAAACCCATCATATCTATAATTAAGTTGGTTTTGAACCAGGACATTTGCGAATATTTCCTTAAACTGTTCCCAAACCTCTCGAGGCCTTCATCTTTGGGTATACTCGAAAACAAATCACATACATCGATGGTAATCAATGTACAATGTTCCGTCCATATTTCAGAGCTAAGCTTAGCCAAGAAATCCCATGAATCCTTTATAATAAAAGGTACATTTTGGTATATATGTTTGGTCCATCTGTCGATGGTAACTCCGATGTTGTAGGTCTTAGATCTTGAACCCGATATGATGGGTCTAAATGGGGGCTTTATCAGTGATTTGTGTATTTTGGGTATCCCTACTATGCGAGCCATAACCGGGTGATCCACTTTAAGAAACTTGTATATATCTTCAGTAATTCGATGGTCTAATAAATATTCTTCCAAAATCAGGTCAATTCTTCTGAAGCCTATATTAATTTGATTGATGGACACCATTTCATAGTTCCCTGTTTCATGTAAAATATTGTATATCTCAGCTTTGTAGGCCATGTTGGAAAATATCACTGCCCCCCCACCTTTATCGGGTTTCATGATTCTCACTTCTTTATTGTACATGATCTCGTTCAAAGCAATTCTTTCTTTTTTGGTAATATTGTCGTCCAATAAATGTTTATTGGTTCGTTGTTCTCTAACAATTTCTTTATTTAAATAATAAATGTCTTTACATACCATTTTGTCAAAAACATTCACTTGAGTGTTGCTGTTGGGAACGAAAGAGCTTTTTCTCTTTAAATCTGTGGATACATATTGACTGCTCCCTTCCTTGTTGACATCAAATAATAAGGCAAGATTAAGCCTCCTACTAAATAACTTAATTTCTTTGATGTGGTCAACTAAATTGAATTTGTTAGATGGTACATACTTCATGCCTTTGCTTAATAAGGAGCACAATTCATCCTGAATGGCTAAGTCTGTGTAATTAAAAACCTTGAAACCTTGAAAATTTCTAATGCAAGGCATATCCCCCCCGGTCGATGTATGTAGTGTCTGTTCAGCACTATTCAAGATGACATCCGGAATTATTGTTGACTCTTCCTTGCTGGTAACATTACAAACTGTATTGCCCTCGTGTATCAAAGTTAATCGTAATTGTGTTTCCTGTGGCTCTGAATGTGTGTTTTGCCGTAATTCTGATGGTATCTTCCTCCCTGAAAATTCTCCTGTCTATTCACCTCCCTCCTGTCTTTGTAATATGTATGTCTTTCTTCTGGTCTAATCTTCCTGTCTTGTGGCCAAACATAAGCTTTGAATGTTTTGTATGACTCTATATCACGTTCCAACTTTTTGTTTTTTCTACGATAAATGTTTTCTGCCGTAGTGTCCGCCATATGAAATTGTTTATGGTATAATTCACTCCATTGCTCGAATTGAGAGTTACATAAAATCATTTCATTTACACTTTCCACTTCATCCACTAAGGCATTTAACTTTTCATCGTAACATTTCAACAATAATTTCATATACATGAACCCAAATTCATCGAATAAACTGTTAAATTCAGTAATAATTTTTTCATTAAACTCCACTCCCATGGGGAGTTTGAAAAGTCTTATACCCTTAGGGACTACCTGGGATTTAATACATTGTGTTAAATAAGCTTTGTCAACCTTAATGTTTTGTATTTGTGTTAAATTATTTCCCAAACTGTATATCTTATTCTTAATGGTTTCACATTCATCTCTATTGAAATGCATTTTATGAGATGTAATCACATTGTCAGAGTCAAAAATATATTCGTTCTTAAGAAAGTTGTCAATAACATCATTATGACAAACTACATTTTTACCATTAATAACTTTCTTTTTACCATCAATTTTGTCTTTAGAATGTGAAATGAATTCACTATTTACAGTACCTTTAACTTTAATATTTGGCATTCTGGCCATAGTAGAATATGTCCTTTGAGGTAAAATATTTTTGGGTTTAGCTCCTCGATCCTCAGTTTCCACTCGACTGTGGAACAAACTGAAATCGAAAGTAAAATCCTTCTCCGGTGTTTCCAATTCATCACTATCCTTAAGAACCATATCGATGTGACATGGTCTGTTTTGAGTATCATAGTTAATATCACAACCTTGCCCATTTGGGATATCATCGTTTGTCCCAACAGCATGAACTAAATCATTGCATTGGTTCACCTGAACCCTTGGTGAATCATTATGCGATGATGTGCGTTCGTTATTTCCCTTGCCTTTAGGAGACTCGAGTAAAGACATGACCATATCCATAAGTTTCTTGACATCTTTTTGCAATCCAGCTACTTCAGCCCTTAATAGAATGACTTCGTCGCTGTTCGATACAGCCGACGCTCCTTCCACTGCTTCTGCCATAGCTGACAATAGCAACTAATGAATAAAGTCAGAACGAACAACCAAGAATGATCACCAGCAACCGCAGAAACAAAAAAGGTAGCGTAGCTTGAACAGCAGCACCCGACTTCCACTCACAAAGTAAAAAGTGGAATAAATATAAATGAAGCGTGTGTGGACTCAGTTGTATAGCGTAGATTCCTCTCACAAAAAATCCAACACACAGTTTATACCATAATGTGAGTAGCGAAGACCAATGTGAACTGCCAAAATCCAAAACGCTTAACCAGATTGTAAAAGAAACACATCTTCCAATGTGTAAAAACGAATTCTTTTATTTGTACATAAAAACAGGAAATAACACTAGTTTAGCGCTTTCATCTGCCCATCGCAGACTTCCTCAGAACTAATGTATTCCATCTTTTCCAGTTAATTTAAACCACATTTTGGCGCCAACATTTAAATCTCTCTTAAAGAGACAGACATTAAAAACATTCTGTCACAACCATGACATGCATATATGCTTGATTAACTGTAAATCTACAAATAAATACCCTTGTTGTCAACTGTGAGTTATTGTATATATAATGAAAAAAATATATCTGTATGTATAAAAATTTTTATCTGTATGTATAAAAAATATTGTTTGTATGTATAAAAATTGTACTATGGCATTCACATTCTAGAAAGTCTATAAAAATACTAATATATGTACATGGCTAAAAATAATTATTAAGGTATTGTTAAGAATCCAAAATCAGAAAAGATTTGATGCTGATGAAATCATTAATACCTGGACTTCTTGTAGAATCAGTGAGGATCTGCCATTTACTCCCTTTGCAGGCTAATCTAGTTTTCCAGTCACCCCCATGTGGTATTTCTTTTTCCTCATCTATAATAAAAAATAAAAATATATGTTCTTCCCCACACTCTTTGATATGTCTGTATAGTGCATTCTTACAATCCTTTTTTTGAATTCTGTAGTAATGTTCATAAATACGCTTTTTTAGCTCCCTTTCTGTTTTTGAGTTATTGGTATTAGACATTAAGTTATTTATCCAATAAATATTGTTATGCATAGTTATGTCTTGTATATTTCTGTTTCTTCCCATTGTACTACTTATGCCTATGTTTGATATATCTGACAAGTTTGTTTCTTCTTCTAAAATTGTGTATATATGTTTCATTTTAAAATTTTATTTGTTTTTGGATTATCATATTGTATGGAGCTTTTCTCCCCGGGCTGCAACTAAAAATGGACAAACCTGCCCAGTCAGACTCTCTCGGTAAACAAATATAAAATAAAATAAATAAATAAATCTGACCATCAGTGCAGTGGCCTTTTCATTTGTTCATAACACTTTTCCCTTAGTGGAAACAGCTGCCATAATTAATACTACCTCACAGTTGTTTGCTTCTACAGTATGAAACATTTCACAGACAGACACACACACACACACACACACACACACACACACACACACACACACACACACACACACACACACACTGAGTTGCCAGACTACATGTTAAGACAATATCTCCGTACTAATGAATATATACACACATAGAACATAATGAAGAACAATGCTTCTTATATAAAATTTAAATTATGTTCAAGTTCCTTTGCATGGTTTGGCTAAGGCTTACTAGGTAAAATGGAAAAAATGTTTGGAATTTATAGATACAAGTCTATGAACTGCTAACAGGCATTATCCCTTACTTCTGGGACTGATTTCCTCAGTCTCTTTTTCCAGGACCTTTCTGCTCTGAAAAGTTGCTGGTTCTACCATAGCTGTGAAAATTATAAGGAGGGAATAGATATTCAACATATTAAATATTAAGTGATTGCTAGATTGATCATTAGTAGAAAAGAGCATCTGATTTAGCATCTGAATTTTTACTCGGCAACTTTGGCCAATCATTGTTAACGTATACTATTAGAGACTCTCTGTAATTTTCAGTGTTGTCTTTCCAAAAAGCATGTCAGCACACGGTCTTATTATTTTTACTTCATGCTTCTTATTCTCATTTAATTTACCTTCACTAATTTCAATAGTTTCTTTATGATTAGGATTGGCTTTTTGTCTATTTATCTCAGAAAACTATTTGTATGTATTACATGGAAACCTGATTTCTCTGAGAAGATATATTGAAACATTTGGAATGCAGTAATGGGAGTTTGTAAACATAAATTCAATGGAGACATTTTACAGTCAATGTAAGAATTTTTTTTAATCTAATGGGCCTGCATATTTCTCTTACACAATCAGAACTGTAGTTATAGTTTTTCAACTGCATTCTACCCATCTGCCTAGGAGAAAGGCAGTGCAGACAGAACAAAATGAAATTGGATTTTTGTAGAAAAAAATTATGATAAGATGGTAAATTTCATCTTGTTTCTATAGGAATTCAATTTAAAGTTAGGCATCTGAAATGAATATCTGGTTTAAATGGGAAGAATGTATAGCAGTTTACAGTTTTTGACAGCCCCAAGGAACCACCATTATTAGAAATAAAATGGCTCTCTTTATATTGAACTGCTGGCAAAATAACAAAGAGTCACATTTAATATAAAAGTTTCATAAAACAGAATATCATCTGCTAAGGCTTGCTTCAGAGACAACCCACTCACATAATATGTCTGTTTCTTAATTGTGTTGCTATTCAGTAGATAAAGGTTATATTTCATACACAGGATACAAATGAATGAGGCTAAGAAAGCAATACACAGAGCTAACATGCAGTTCCACATTAAGATATGTTGCCATCAGGGACAATGAGTGATGTGTGAGTAAATAACACCAAGGACAATTCTTGTCTTACAGAAGGATGAGAATACAAATACGCGCAAGGTGTTTCAAATTACCATTAATGTCATTTTTGTCACCTGCTTTATTATTTTCTCAGACAATGGATTCTATATTCACGATCTATGGAGGAAGGCTATCACAAACCTATTAGTACATAAAGGTGTGCAAAACCAGTTCAATATCTGTGCTTCCTGCTTCTTGATGAGTTAGTATTAAATTGCATCTTATAGTACACTTTTGAATAATGTTGATTTATGAAAGACAGCAATCCACATTGTTTATAAGTTTGTGTAGTAAATGGCAACCAAAAATGCATGCATTAAGAATGTCAACAGTACAGACAATTGAGAATTCCAGTTACATAATCTGCAGATGAAGTAAACACTTTATGAGCTTCCTTCAACTCACCACTGCAGCTACTTCACAAACATTTGTAACAGTTTATATTGCACATGTAAACCTTGATGCAAGTACTCCTGGAAGTATCTTTTATAATGTGCTCCCTACTGTCCTCAGTTAGTCAACACATCTGAGTAGTCCATTAGCCTCTGCATTAGTTTCTTGGGAGCAGCTCTTTTGGGGGGTACAAACCCTGGAATGCAATGTACTCAGGTGATCAGGAGGAAGACATTCATTGTGCAGAACCGAAGGCCACCATGCTTTCTGCAGATGCTCTGCAGTGTACATATGGAGCCTACTGCTGTCATTTCTAGTTATATGTCCTCTGTAGCAGCATGCCACCCATTTCCATTCCAGCAGTAGCTGTCCAGCCCAAGCCATCACCTCTATAGCAAATAAACTGACTGAGACATCTTATATCCTTCTTTCCTCCTCTGTTCAGCCTTTTTGGTTCCTGGGACAGTAAAGAAATTCATGACACTAAAATCTCTGGGGAAGTTCCTCCTCAGTTGAGAAATGAACAGGATGTACTCTTGACAATGTTTGAACAACTTAGCTGCCCTTTTCCATCTCTCCCTCTTAGGTTCATAGATTAGTACTAGGCTAACTACCCTTGTGGGCCATTTCAAGCCTAGCCAATTACCCCATGTGAGAATCAAACCCTGCACCTTGTGTTTACAAGGTAAACATCTTAACCATTACGCCATCTTCCCACCCTTGTCTCTTTTTCCTCTACTAAATCTGTCTTCTTTGAGTTTATGTCCTTGCCAAAAGGTTTATGATGAAAAACACTATAAGGGTGACTGAGTGGTAGTATTGGCATTCTGCATTTAGTTTACTTGCCCTTTTCTACACTGCTTGATGCACATAAACTTGGTGATCTGTTCTTCCTTTTCCCTTTAATGCTTTAAGCCATCATGTAGTCATCACTCAGATTTTCACTTACTTCTATGAAATATTTCTGTAACTGTACTGTACTTACTTAATACATATATATTTTACAGTGTGAAATCTTCCATGTGTGTGTACGTTGCTTTACATTTGTATTATTGATGCGACATATTTCAAAATAAGTCTGAGATTCAAAGATATTTAAACAAAAATCTCAATTAAATTAAAATATCTAATTAATAATTGAAACTGGACAAAATGAATATGGATTTTATGACCTATACAGCACTGAAAAATCTAAGTAGTAGGAACTGGGATTTATATTGTGGTTAACATAATGCCAATGTGAAAAGCAGTTGAACAGGTTCTGCGGTATTAGCATGTAATACTGAAATACTGAAACACTGTATAAAAAAACTAAATAAAATATATAGCAGTTTTCTATGAGAACCATGCATACCCTAGGTATGTGACACATTAAACCACTGAGGAACCCAGTTCAATTTTTATTGTCATTGTCAGGGGTGCAGCAGATAACATAGTTGCTCTTGGTATAGAAGGTTGTGGGTTCTATTCCCACATCAGGTAAGTGGATTGCTGACAGTATGGTATAAGACTGGGTGCTGCACTCCTGCACATGTTGTCCTTCAGACAAGATACTGAACTGAGGTCCCATCTGCTTCAGTTAGTGGTAGCTTAGATGGATGTAAAAGATCCATAGCGATGTAAAAGATCCACAACACCTATTGAAAAGAGTAGGGGTCTTTTATTTATATACAGAAACTCTTATTTACAACATATTTACATATATACAAACATAAAAATACATAGATATACAAGTATAATTACACATATTCATAATTTCCTTTACAGTCATACTAAATTTTCATCCCTAATAGAACTGCACTCATTTTTCCATAATCACCATCTGATTTTACTTGATATTGTTGCAAAATCCATTTACCATTTACCATAAATTAATTTGTAGTACAGAAAGGAAAGTTTCCTGATGCCCTGGACGAATTTCATCTAGTAAAGTAAATATTACCTTTGGTCTCCCCGAAAAGAGGCCACTAGCATAGTGGGACAATCCCAGTCAACAAAAGTTAAATAAGTAAAAAGAAATAGTTTTTCTAAGCACTCACAACAGGCAAATGGAGGCTGAGGGATTCAAATCTTAGATTATTGAAAGCAGTGGATAATAATTCAAAGCCTTAACCTTCTGCAGTGCCAGAGTACATGCATCAAAGCAGCATCTCGGTACTGATAAAAATAAATTAAAAAGTTGTGGCTTTACCCAGCATAATGCAAAGAGCACTATAAGCCACAGTTCATATCAAGTCAATCAATAGATTCTGATGTGGTGCAATAGTACTTTGCAAACTAATAGACCACCACTGGACAAGATTCATGAAATATTTCTGCATGGAATAATTATGATATGAAAGTCTGATGGTGTATTGTAACATGCTATGCCTGGATGAAAGGCATGGATGTTAATAATTATGACACATGGTACTTTCCTGTGGCATTCTAGTCCATATTCTTTCAAATGCACAATGTGAGGATGGGTCATGGCTGCCAGCCTAGCTGGGTGGAGTTTTGTAGATGATTCTGCCCTTTGTGAATATTGGTGTAAGTTGCAGGCTTGTTCTCCTAAATAGGAAAAAATGGTGTTAAATGTGGAACTGCAAAGGTGTAACAACAGTGCACTCTGCTGTGACAAAGCTGACGAGTCAATTCTTTGATGTCAGAACTTGGAGCCGATATGTCTGCATGAAGGAGTTCTGCCTGTTGTTTTGGGTCCAGAGTTGATGGCTAGAGTTTGCATATGTAATTTCTTTTGTTGCTCTGGTTCCTGACCAGCTGCAGGATCAAGGGGGCTATTAGCCTCTGGGAGTCTGTTGGCCTGGGAACCAGAAAGAAATGATGTGATCTGAAATGAATCAGTGGTACTGTGTTGTCATTTTGGGGACAGAAAGAATGTGATCATTAGAGCATTTGCCTTGAGAACATCCAACATCACCAGCACTGCCTGTGTCTTTATGTAAGTAAGATTTTGGAACTGTGTTTTCTCTTAGATATAGCTAGGAAATAGGAAGATTAAACTAGTTTGTTTTTCTGTGATGTCAGAGCTATTCTATTGTATTATTTTAAGCATTTTCTTGTGATCTCTGAACTCTTGACTAGCACTGTGTAGTAAAAAGTATTGTCTTGTGTTTTTATTATTTATTATTAAATATTTTTAAATCTTTCAACTGTGGCTGTTTTGTGTAAAAATAATTTAAGCATGTATATAGTAATACTGTACCAAGTCACTTCAGATAAGTCTTGACTGTTAGGTTGCACTTACCATTTGGATAATAATTTTGCACAGTATAATTGGATACCCTTTCATAAGGGCCTTTGAGTAGCTGATAAATATTATCTGGGTGGTGGCAGTGATTTCTACCATATAGTCTGGGTAAAAGGAGCACAGCTGGAGAACCTGTGCCAGCCTTCCCCAGGAGTGTCTATGTGGTTGTATAAACTCTTATCTCAAAGAGTGTGTGTGTGTGTGTGTGTGTGTGTGTGTGTGTGTGTGTGTGTGTGTGTGTGTGTGTGTGTGTGTGCGCGTGTGTGTGTGTGTGTGTGTGTGTGTGTGTGTGTGTGTGTGTGTGTGTGTGTGTGTGTGTGTGTGTGTCCTACTTGGGCAGGGACACGGAACACTGGTTGGACAGAGAAGGTGTTGGAGGTTTTAGCTTGTCCACTAGGCTGAGATCTGGACCCTATAGCTGTGCCAGTGGGGAGTCTTATTGGGGATTTGGAGAGAAAGGGAGAAACCAGCCCCAGACTGACTGTGATCTCTGTGCTCTTAAGGGGAATTGTACTTTACTGTGTGTGTATTTATTATCCTTTTCCCTATATGGACGCCCGTCACTGGTGTTAGTGGTGAGGATTTAAACTCCTTGACTGCTGGGCCAGTGCATGGGCATCACACACAGCACCATAATTTTTCTGTATGACATCCAGTTAGGGGGGTGCTTCTTTTGCTTCAAAAGATATTTACAGAAAATTTATCCTGTACATACATGTCATTGCTAACCTTCCTGCATGAAAATTATGTTTAAATATGCTGCTGCTCAATAACTGCTGTTATACAATGTATTCAGTCAAAATGTGTCATAGTGATTCAGCACAGTGCTGAGAGCAGCACTGCAGGCATAATGTGGTGCTATAAAGTTACTTCCTTGATGATGAGCACTGTGGTATTATATTCATGAAGTGGAATCAGGTGCCTTATTTAAATGCACTAGCATAAGTCATGAGGTAAAATGTAGGCATTTCTAGGCAATAACCAACTATATTTTCACTTATAAAACAGGTGGTGATAGCATTCATGGGTAATGAACATTATGTGGGATGGTATTATCCTTAGGTAATGACTAATGCAGATTTTGTTTTGTGGCAGGGGATTAAAGAGGCCACAATCAATGAACAGTGTACATTTTTGTAAAGGGTATAAGTATTCCATAAATGTTTCTGTCCAGTGGGAAAAACATTGGCCAGCAAGTATTGCATTATACTATCTTTGGGATAGTAAGGTGAATTACAGATACTAACTTGAATGTATATTACTGTGGTGGTGAAGATACTGCTGGAGCAATGATGTTTTAAGGAAATCTCACAACATATTCCATTAAGGGGCTTGTCAGAACACATACATTTAGTTTCACTATT
The DNA here is from genome assembly GCF_019279795.1 of Protopterus annectens. Taxonomy (NCBI): domain Eukaryota; kingdom Metazoa; phylum Chordata; order Ceratodontiformes; family Protopteridae; genus Protopterus; species Protopterus annectens. The sequence continues at coordinate 975,948,258 of NC_056726.1, read as the reverse complement.
CCACACAGAACAGTCTTGAAATATATGTACTGCATAGGTAACCAGAGCTATGCTCTGAGCGCATGTCAGATTTACTGTCCTTTACTCTGGCACTTACTGCTGAGAATTAAGGCTATAAGCTGTTAATGAGTTGCTTACTGTAACCCAGAATTTCATTCCATTTGCATCTTGTATAGCTCTAAGCAATTTACTTAACCAGACAGTGCTCTGGGGAAACTGAGATAAACTCCTCAATGGTCACCTGAACCACATTTCTGTGACCTGACCTATTCTACAGCTCACCATTTAGAGAGTTATGTTACGTTATACAGTACTACAGATGTATGTTGATCATCTCCTGTACTAAGTTTAATACTTTAAAATGTGTTCATCTACAGATAATAAACTACCTGTCAAAAAACAAGTTACTTTCCATAGCACAGCATATATGTAGGCCAGGCCACAGAATGGAAACAGCATTACTGATTTTAATAAGTTGTATTCATAAAAGACAAAATTGTGATTAAATGGGTCACATCCCAGATGAATATGCACCAAAACAAGCAGATATAAGAATATTTTTCCCCAAAGCCAATCAAGTTCCTAAATGGTTAACTCAGCTTATTAGGCTGAGGTATTCTTTGTTCCAAGCCTCGGAGGATTGTGCAGTATTGTTTACATATTGTTAATACTTGTTTCTTTCACAGTTTATTTCAGTATTTCTTGCACTGAGTTGCTCTTTGCACCTTGTATGCATATGTATATGTATATTTACATTTTGTCCTGTTCTTAATAGTTGCATGTATGTCGTTTATGTAATTCATATTGGAAAGTCACTGAAACTGGAGTCAAATTCCTTTTATGAGTGCAAACTCGGCCAATAAATGTGATTCTGATTCCTAGTTTCAGACCCATAGAAAGCACTTGATATGGTATCACATCCCATACTAATACTTAGACTCAAGTAACTCAGCCTCACCAGTTATACAATAAACTGGTTTAAAAGTTACCTTAGTCACCAAACACTGTGTGTACTCTGGGCTGATGAGCTGTTTTCTCCTTAGGAAATAACAGCTATGCTGCACGATTCAGTATTGGGACCATTTCTCTAATATATTTATAAATAAAAGACATACAAAATCTCATCCAGCAAATCATTCTAGTATGAAGATGGCTCATTACTAATATATGCAGCCTCTTCAGTCAAACTGCTCCACGATGACCTACAGCATTCTTTTTCAAAACTTGAAAACTGGTTTGAACGATCTAAGCCACTCCTAAATCCAAATAAGCAAAATGAATGGCATTTTCTCTTCCAACCCAACAATCAAACAATAGTAACTTAGCAATACTGTTAATAAAAAAAAACACAGAATTAAGGCAGTACATAATATACAGATAATGTGAATAATAATTTAGATTTGATCACTACACCCAATATGCAATTCGAAAAACAGAAAAAAAAACTAGAACTTTGTTAGAAAGTTATACTCAGACAAATCTACTTCTAGTCTTCTGTATACCTCATCTGCTTTTACTAACTTAAGAATCCTCTCACCTATCCAAACTGGAGCAGTGTTATATTAAAACTGCTAAGTTTGCAAGTAACCACATTAACTGAATGTATCACAGCCTTGCACCTAAGTCCATTAACTGATTGCAAACTAACTCTTCCATTAACTTTCACTTACCTTAAGACTACCCACAATATTCTTTGCACTCCAGACAAATGCACTTCTGCCAGTCAGTTATTAAACTAGTACACACCCCCACAGAAAACTGTGCTGCTTGAGCCAACAGCTAGTGTTCACTGAGTAATCTAAGAATCATAATGGTGGTTGTCTATACTCTGCATATGTTAGTGAACTGTGTACCTCTGTCCAATCTATTGTCAGAAATAATGTTGTCCCACTTCCATTTTAAAAGCTTGGTGAAAATACACCTGTCAGAAAAATAGTTAATTCTGCTCTACCAGCCTTGTTAAGTCCTGTCCCTTATGCAGTCAGACCAAACTTGTGTATTAAAAATCTTCACATGTATTTTCTCCTGATTATAGGTCTCAACAAAATTTTAACTGTTTGTTAAAATATGTAAATACCTTATCTGCCATCTGTGGACTAAAACTAAAATATGACTATATACATACACTTTGAAATAATGCTGAATGTTCTACAGATGTGAGTGAGCTTACATTTTGCATGCACTATACTGTGAATGGAACACAATGATCACTTGTTAAATTATATACATGGAACATGGTGATCGTTTGTTAAATTATATATACAGAACACAGTGATCACCTGTTAAAATATATGAATGGAACATGGTGATCACCTGCTAATCATCAGTATTATACACCTGTTAATTTGTACTGTTTATTCATGCTAAATTCCTGTGTAAATGTATGCAATGTAGTGCTTTCCTCCGAAGGCCAGCAATGATATAAGATTTTGCCCAGTCAGACTTTCTAGTTTATCAAAGACAAATAAATACATATATGAAATTGACACTGAAATTCTTTTACAATGTGTAAAACAAAAAAGTTCAATATAACACAATTATGCCATGCCACTGAATAAAACTGTTTTTGAGCTTAATTCTGTTTTAAATTTTAGCATGTAATCTGGACACCAGATTTTATTTTATTTGTTTAGGTTTTACATTTGCATGACACATCTGGAAAAAATACATACATTCAATTTGCATTTTTTTTTATATTTATAACTTATGATTGTTTCAGAAATTATATTGGTACCTCTGTGAACAAAAAGCTGTTTGCCAGCTTTTGACATAAATTGGGTCTCTCTGACAGTTGTATGCTTGTATGTTTTATGGTACAAGGTTTTTAAATGGTTACAAGTTATGTTTCCTGTAGAGTTTAATGTTAAAGTGAAGCTTTCTTACTTAGCTCATGACATCATGCATTCTATGCTTGCAGATCAGATTACATTACATCTAATGTGTATATTTAAGCCTAATTGTGAATGTCAAGTCTCTGATTGGTTAATATAGTATAGTAGGCTTCTTTTGCAAGACTTATGAGCTACATTGTCTGCAAACATATTCATGGTTCCCTTTTATAATAGTACACTAAAATT
>NC_056726.1:975831460-975903580 GCF_019279795.1 Protopterus annectens | reverse complement strand
AAGCTAGTCAGGCTTATGGGGCGATAGTGTCCAGGATCCGTTGAGGCACCACCTTTATGGAGAGGGTCCACTGTTGCTGTACGCCACTCTTTGGCCACATATCCTTTAGTAAGGCTGGGATTGAACAGTAGTTTTATGTTTTGATGTAGCTCTTCTTGGTGTTCATGTAGGACACAGGCCGGGACACTGTCTGGTCCCATTGATGCTGTGTTTTCTGCTTTGGAGAGGGCGGCTCTTACCTGAGCATCTGAGTTGTCTGGGGGGCAGCACTGTGCTGGGATAAATATATGCCCTTTTGGTGTGGAGGGGGGGAAGAAGTTTGTGCTGAACCTGTCAGCTAGGATGTTGGCAATGTCTGTGGGTTCGGTGTTTCTTTTGACATTTTGGATTACCTCTGAGCATATCTGGGAATTACCACCCAGGTTCCTAACATAACTAAAGAAAGCCTTGTGATTATCCTTAGTGTCCTATGCAATTTTCTCTCGAAGCTGGCCTTAGACAATTTTATGTGTGCCTGTAGTTTTTGCTAATACTGATCAGTGATGCCTTCCCTTTTTGGGATTTTGCTGTATCATTTAGTAGCTTCCTCCTTCTATTGTATAGTTTGTTTATGGCTGGGGTCCACCAGACAGGATGTCTTCCTTTGGAGGACTGGGTCTTGGTTTTATTTGGGATCGCATGATCCATGCATTCCTGAAGGTGTCCATAGAATGCATTTATAGTGGAAATCTGTGGTCTGGGCTGTATTTTCCACAGGCCCAGGGGCTTTGAAGGTTTCCACCTCGGTTTTGAGGAGTGTGAATTTGCTTTAGAGAAGTTGTTCACTGTGGTTTTCTGGGCAGAGGGTGGGGTCGGGATGTGAATATCCAGTGAGATTAGTTTATGGTCTGATCTTACCAGTGAGGGATACACTTCTGGTCTGGAGCATAGAGTCCCCATGTTGGTGATGATCAGGTCCAGTATGTTTTCCCCTCTTGTGGGAGTGGTAACAAGTTGTTCCATAGCATTTGAGTTCATAAATTCTAGGAATCTTTGGGCTAGGGTGTTGGAGCTAGAGTCATGCTCCCAGTATATGTTTGTGTAGTTGAAGTCACCCAATATAATTGTGTTTGGAGACCTTCATATTTTCCACTGTTCTCAGGAAGGCCGAGTGCAGTTCTTGGGTTTGGGAGGGTGGTCTGTAGCAGGCTATAACCTGGAAGGCAGTTTTACCCACTGTTAGTTGCACATGGATAGTCTGTGATGCTTGGTGCTTTGCCACCAACCTGGAGGTGTGGGTATCTTTGATGAATATCGATACTCCCCCTCCTTTTGTGGTTCGGTCCAAGTTTTGGGGCTGAAAAGCATGGTATGAGGTATAACCTGGTAGTGCTGGGGTGCTCTCGGTAGCCCTGAACCAGGTATCTGTTACTGCACAGATATCAATGTTCTCCATGCTAAGGAGAGTTTCGAGTGCGTGCATCTCGAGGTTTAGACTTCTGGCATTACTCTTAGTTTCTTATCCCTTGTGATACCTATGGAGGTGGGTTTGTCTTTTCAGCCTTGCCTAACAAAGGCACTATGGGGGTAGCAAGAGCCTTTGCCAATATCCAAAAGCCCAGAGGTGACAGGTGCAAGCCATCCCTAGTGAAGCAGGTGGTTCAACAGAGGGTGAGTATGTGAGGGTGTAGTGCCTGTGATTAGTTAGCAGTGGCATATATGACTGCTCACATGGACAAATGCCAGGTAAGTCATATGCAATGTGTCACAGGCAACGTACATGTGAACAGGACAAACAGTGACGTTCTGTCAAGTGAGACATGGACATACATATAGTAAGCTATGCAGATGTCAGTAGGAGTCCACAGAAGCTCTGTAACTCTGCATTTCAGGTGGGGTCAGTATTCCAGGGTAACTGCAAGCAAACATGCATGCAAACAAAGCTACATTAAGCAGGGCTGCATGTAGTCCATTGTACAACAAACAAGATGTACCACTTCCAGTAGGTAACACTGTAAATATGCAGGCACTATGCACATGTACATGGAAATACACAGGTCAGATGGCTAGGGTCCAGTCTCAGCGCACACAAGTGTACGGACCATGTACCATCTGGATGTACAATAACTGGATGGAAACCCATGTGCTCATACCTGCAGTAATACACATGTCAAATAACAGACACTGAGCCTTCACTCAGTGGTTCCATACTTAGTAGGATGTATGCTACCTGGCCTGCCACCACAGTATCCCTGACATGTATGGGGACTCTCCCTCCTGTGACAGTTAGTTTTGTGTGTTGGGGCTGTCTAGCATGGTTTGAGATGTGAGCCTGCAGTGCTAGGGTGCTCCTATGTGTCCTGTACCAGTCGTGTAGTACTGCACACATATCAACATCCTCAAACATCTGCATTGCAGAGTCCAGTGTGGGCAACATGCCACTTGCAGTTTGCATGTCCATCATTGCGTATTAATACTTTCATTACCTTATCCCCTGTGCTACCTATTCATGTAGCCTTCTGTTGACATCCTTACCACCAGTATGCCAACATGTGCAGATGATACACTATGGTACTTACCATGGGTGTAGACAACAGTACACGACAATCATACCCTTACTGCATCAGGCATGCTGTGATATACCCACAATTATATCAGCACACAGTACTGTTAACAACATGATACTATTACTATTATTATGAGCATATGTATTAATACACTATTTCTGACGTGCAAGTGGTGCATACTTTCAGGACTTCATAGTTACCATTGCATGTGTTGTAACACCTTTCTGCCTACTGTTTGTACATTTCACATGGAGTCTGTGGGGCATCACTGTAACTCGGTCACTGTTGCTATGTCTAGGCTCTTAACTATTCAAATATGGCGGTGTTAGACCTCTCATGTGTACAAATATTTGCAGGTTGTCCACATTTCTGCCTCATATTTTGGTCAATATCTCATGCACAGTTCTTTCTGGCAAATCACTCTGGGCTCGAGTCAGAATATAGTGACAAAAATTTAAGTTTCAGGCTTCATACCCTTCCAAACATCCCACAAAATGCAGAACCTGTTACTCTCTGAACTGTCTAAGTTTGTTGTAACATTATTTGTAATGTGTCCCTGGTTTTGGCCCTTTGCTCCACATATTTTATTACTTGGTCTGGATGTGTTCCTGTAACAGATTGTGGTGTATGGGCAGTGATTATCCTGCTGCGAGTATATGTGTGGCTTGCAAGGTGCTACAGTGACATTATTACCTACTAGCTACCAACTAGCATGGCTTTTTCTGTTCACACACTACTATTATAGAAATCCACTAGATTTGACAGTAAATATACATGACATGCTTTGTGTACTACACATCATATATTCCCTTTACATTCATTCCCACTATTACATGATATATTTATTGTAGCACAATGTTCTTACATAACAGTTATGGCTTAGTGGTAAGTCATGCAGACTACTGTTTCCAAGGTAATGGGTTCGGGATTGACAGTGGGATTTTATTTTGCTTTTGAACAGACTACAGGACCTGTCATTCAGAGAGACTAAGGCACTTTTAAGCAGTTGTAACCGGGTTAGCGCTGGTTTGCGTGGAGCTCCCGCATGCGCACTGGCATTCAGCTCCGCGCACACCCGCTTACAACCGCTTAAAAATGCTTACTCTTGTGCACACCAGCTATTTTCTTTGAAAGAAATGAAAATGGGGAGACAGGAAAGTGGTGAAAAAGGGGTCACAAAGAGGGTAAGACAGTAAGGAAACAAGCTTGGGATTTGCAGGAGGGATGTAGGTAAGGCCCATAGCTGCCCATTTCTTCATCAGCAACAGCTGTGCATATGTTTGTAATTTGGTGTGAGATTTGAAACCTTCCACCCCTGAGAGAGGTGTAAGGACAACAATAATACTTGTTCTACAGCCAATTGTAATTGACAGTTTCCATGTCCAGCAGACATTTATGCGAAGTGGGCAGCTATGTATGGGGCGTAATTTTTTTGTGGGTACAGAGTGCCTTTTTTTTTTTTTTTTTAAGGTGAGAGTGGTATGTCAGGTAAAGGAAGTCGGTATAGCTGGGGAGGTAGGTTGGGTAGGTCAACAGACAAGACAAACAAGACACATACAGGGGCGGTGTATGACACATGTGGGGGGGTTACACAATTGACGGGGATGGATGTTTGGATATCCAGAGCCCATGAGCCCACAGATGGCAACAGTGGAACTGATATCCCCACCCATGGGCAGTTGCCACTGTGCCTTCACTGCCCCCAGGACGGGGCTGTGCTGGGAGCTGTGTAGGCCGGGCAGCAAGCATGCCCATTAGTTGTGCCACCTGTGCCTCAAGCTGGCGTAGGGGCCCAAGAACAGCTTCCTGGATCTCCCTACGCACCACAGTCCGGACACTACGGAGGGTGAGTGGTGGTTCTCCTCCGGCCACACTTGCAGTGGGGGGAACGAGCCCCATCCCCTGCAGCGCTTCCACCTGCAAGTGGCACATTGCCACCGGAGGAGGGTCCAGACTGGGCACTACTGCCAGGTGCACTCGCCAGCTGAGGTGGGAGAGGTGGGTCCGCTGGAACCCGCCTTCCCTGTCGTCTTATGTTTTGCAATATGTCATGACAGTTTGGGTTAGTAACATACAATACCATTCACAATTAGTTGTAACAGCATGCATTAGTATTCCTATTAACCAAACACCCAGATATTCACACCATTGAACAGCGAGCATAACACATGCATAATTTGAACAGCAATACACAGTCCAACAACATGCAGGGTTGATTGATGGCAACAGGCCATCAGGTTTGGATGTATGAACAGGGCAGATGCATCAACGTACATGCAAATATGTATGACCCAACAGGACAAATGTCCAGGGGTGTTAATTGTGATTGCACATACCAATTTCACGTGGAATGGATTATATGTGGTTATAGGGTAGGGTGAAGAAAATATAATTAACACCTTCAATTACCAATACATATGCTGTACATTTCTAATAGCTGCAGATATATACACACTACAGTTCTACCTACAGTTTCCTATGTGATAACTACTTCAAGTTGGTGATAGGAATGTTACTGCTACATCAATATACATTTTCATTTTTATTCATACACGTTCATATCTGGCTCTGTTCAGCTACATCATCCTGCTACATTTGCTTTATATAGCTATAGACAACTGTGGATGTTTGGTATTTCATACAATCATACTATCTGCATATTGCAGACTGAGAGCAACATATCCAGATTTTGGGATACACATTCGAGCTGCAGGAACATTCTGAACACATTTCGCAGTGTGGTTTTGCTTGTCACATTCATTTCATTCTGTACTGACTGCAGTATACTTTATTCAGGAGTTAGTACTACTTTATTGGTGGATTCATAACTCTTTCTCATACTCTCTCACTTGTTTTATTTTTACAATTCAGGATGGTACTTACTTCTAGGCTTTATTGACATGTTTTACCTGCAGTTATTACAATCCTTTCCAACAGTCTCACTTCTGTCATGTTTCAGTATTTCAACAGGGATATATTTCACACATGTGTTTTGCTCATCTTCTGCAGCTGTACTTTTCAGCCTGATGCAGGTTGTGTACTATTATATTACAGGTGGGGCATCTTTATTTCAGACTTTATTTCAGACATTTTCATTTTTCTGTTTGGATTACAGACTGCAACACACTTTTGTAATCAAGCAATACTTGCAAACACTCTTACACTGTTACTTGCACATTTTATTACTTAGTGACTACACTGCACTCTTTTGCTAACTGTCATACTTTTATATTTATTTACAGCTACAGGGAGAGGATTACTGACCTGCCTGCTGGCGCAACCGCACCAGCCTATCGCCATAGGCTCTGCGGTTCGCAGAATGGACACCTGCAGCTGTAATATAAATAAAGTAATATTGGAATACACATCTCCATAATATCAGCTAGGTTAATTTCTTACATACATAATTAGATGTAACTTACTCAGTAGTGGGGCGTTGGGCATTTGCCGGGCCTCCTGGATCCAAAGGTTCAGTTGGTTCTGCTTGCATCTCTTCAGGTCCACATGGTGGTGACGGACCTGCTCACCAGTCCTTGGAATCCCTGTGGCACTGGTAAGATCATGAGCCAACTGGTCCCACGCCTCAGCCCTATATGCTCCCCACAGGACCTGGCCCTGCATGAGTTGGGCCTCATAATTGTGGACAAGGAGCCAAACCATATATCTGGACTCCTCAACGCCCCACCTCTGTGCTCGGAAGCAACAACCCTCACCTACTCCTGATATTCTGGCTGCAAGTTAGTTCTACAATCAGTTATGTTGTGTATTCCCGCCTATGGGGCTTATATATGCCATTTTTCCCGCACTTATCTGTGATTGGCCATTTTGGAATTGTATCAGCTTCACAAAACCTGCTTTGTCATGCTCCTCTTTCTATTCATTCCTATATATTTGCTATTACTGCATTTTTATGTACAGCTGTCATGGCTTAGTGGTTCAGTACCTTGACTATGGTGCATGGTATCCTGGGTTCGAACCTAGCCACTGCATTTTATATTTTATGACTGTCTAGACAGGCTAGGAGGTGTGTCTGTGTAAAGGCAGTTTTGTTACAGCTTGCTCAACGTTGCCCGTCGGTTAGCTTGTTGGCACGGCGCGCAGCTCTGCGCAAATGGGGTACGCTGGTTTACGCTTCATTTGGCTGTCAGCATGCATATTACGCTCAGCTCAGCTAGCGGCACACAGTTTCAGTGTGTTAAACCACAGCTCACCTACGGGCACTCATTTTGCACCTGTTGAACCACTGCTCACCTACGGGCACTCATTTTGCACCAGTTAAACCACTGCTCACTTTCGGGCACTCATTTTACACCTGTTAAACCACTGCTCACCTACGGGCACTCATTTTGCACCAGTTAAACCACTGCTCACCTTCGGGCACTCATTTTACACCTGTTGAACCACTGCTCACCTACGGGCAGACGCACTCAACTTGTTAAACTGTAGCTCAGCTATAGGCACATCTGGCATTTTTTATTATTTTATCTCACATTTCTTCAAAATAAATGGCCCATTTCATTACATTTTACATAAAATTTAATTTTATATGTGTACATATATGTCAGGGACTTGTTTTGTGCTTATTTCACTAAAAATAAAAATTGATGTTGTGGGGGCTCGAACCATGACTGCCTGCTTTTCAGCCGACGTCTTTACCACTACGCTATTGCTTTTTGGTTTAATTTGCATATTTAGTTCTTATATGCTTTTCCACTGACTGCTAACTGTGGCTAAGCTATGGGCACGCCCGCGCAAACGAGCGCACTCACGGGCAAACATCTTTACGATTTAAAAAAATATATAACATGTTCATTTATATATTTTATGTTCATAGTCTGTGGGGGCATGTGTTGTGTTGTGTTTATTTACATTTCCATGGACTCTGTCGTGGGGGTTTACTTTAGGGACTTTTACTCTTCTGGGGGCGTGTCCGTTTGCAGGGCTTGGCCTACGGACACACCCCCTACTGTCTTCCATGGACCGTGTAAGCCTTAGGTGTGATTCAGCATGCCCTCATGCATATGCATGACATGCTGACATCACACCATTTAACTGCAGCCTCCGTGTAAGCCTTGTAACTCTTACACGGAGGCTTCGTGAATCCTGCCCAATATGTTTGATGTGTTTAGAAAATTCATTAACAAAAATTTAGATATAAAACTGTGGCATAGATTTTTAATACGATTTACTATTTCAAGGGATTTCCCTAATAAAACACATAGAGAGAGTTTTGGTTTACGGGAAAAAGCCTATTTTTTGGTTGCAATGTATTGAAAGCCAACAAGCTTTGAACATACAAAGTATATTGTCAACCTATGGCCTATCCCCTAATGACTGGTTTGTTCTTCAGAGTGTCACAGCATACACTAAGGATCTGTATAGAATAATATATAACTCATCCTTCAAAACTGTACCAAAATTATAAACTGGAATTTTGGAATTCTATATAATAATGTCAATGTTAAGAATGAATTATCATATCTATATAACACTTTAATTGTGTATAAGACAGCTCATAAAGATTCTTACTGGTAATACCTAACTAAAGGGTTTCAAGTATCATTATCAGTGGAAGATAAAACAAACATTTTATTTTCAGTTAAACTAACTTCTTGCTCACAATTCTGGAGGATTTTTCATTGTAAATTTCTACATAGATCCTTTTTGACACCTGAGAAACTCTCAAACATGAGCCCTTCAAACAGCAAGTTCTGTTGGAGATGTCTTCTGTCCACTAATGCTGACTGGTCTCATTTTTTTTATGACTATACTAATATTAAACCATACTGAAATGAGATTAACAAATTTCTTCAAGCAATCTATACTGATATATTTGTTTTGACAAAGTCTTTAATTTTATTGAATGTTGTTAATAGTAATAATATGAAGACAGATGACATGTATTTGTTGTGGACAATGTTAGCAATAGCTAGAAAATGTATAACTAGAAGATGGAACTCTAATACAGCACCCACAATGAAGGAATTCCTATCATCACTCAAGAAATGCATACTAATGGAGAAAAGAACTAAAGAGTTAAGAACTTTTCCTAAGCCATTGTTTAATAGTCCGTGGAGGAAAGTTTTGAATTTATTGATACCCTGCAGATGGAACCAAACTCTTCCTAACTATCCTAGTTTATATATTAACTTATTATTTAACTACACATGTTTTTATCTGAATCCTTTTTATCAGGCTGAATGTAAATACTGTAAATAGTCATTGAATGTTATGACAGTATTACATTATTGTGTTATTTCATCAAAATAAAAATCATTTGAGTAAAGAAAAATAGACACATCGTTTTACATTGGATCTGTGGGCCTCAGACCTTCTGAAAATTCTTAAACTTACCATTATTAAGCTATGGTTCTGTCCTCCCAGGTCTGCAGATTATGAACATTTGTCAAGTCAGTCTGTAATACCTTATAAAGTTCAGAAAATTTATTCACTTAATATAAGTGATGTAAGAACAAATGTTATTAATATAAGTACTTGAAATGAACATGGTGATGAACGATAAAACTTATGGCTGTATCTACCAGGGTGGCGTTGCTCTATTTTCTGCAACTCCTCTATTTCTGTACAATTCCTTTTTGTGTTAGCTTGCACACCTGTGCAAGTGTAATAGATTGATTTGCCAAGGTCTTATGCAAATAAATAAAATAGCCATATGATTTGTCATTGATGAAGACAGTGACAAACACTTTGAAGTTAGTGACTGAAACAGTTCTACATCATTCAATGTTGGCAATTTGCATTAACATTGTCAAAATAAATTCCTGTAAAGAAACTAGTATGCTGTATGCTATGTAAGTATTATTTTTACATTGTATATTGTACGTGTAATCATAAAATATTGTTTTAGGATGCAGACCACCAACTCTGATATTTGTATAGTGTTTTTTGAAGTGCACCTTTTCTGAATATTGCAACAGGGGAAGGTCTAGCCAAGACTTGACTAACACATGTGGTGACAGAGCTGCACCTCTTGGCTCTCATGCATCCATCCACAACCCCTTTTTCCCATTTTGCACATGGGGTTGGGGTGTCACTTTCAACAGTGACAATCAGCTCTAGCTAAGGTTTAGACCACTGGGTGGCTAGCCCTGCCGTGGACTCTCACACTTCCCCAAAGTATAAATAGTTCTTCAGTGTCTTTTTTTATACCATATTCTTCCAATGTAGCTTAATAAGTCTCTTAAGATCTAAGGTAATGCAAGTGTGGCGCATGCTTGTGCATCCATGTTCACTTCCATTTTCTTCTTGACACATATAACATTTAGAGTCTGTACATCTCTGCATCTAACTGTGAAGGCAACATATGTGCTGAGGAAATGGATTGTTGAAAGGACCCTAGCTTCTGCGACTGAGTGAGTCACAATCTACATTCTCATGTATTATAAATAATAGTTCTGCAAAGGCAAGTATTCAAGTTGATAGATCTGATTTTATATTGTCCAAAACAATACAAAATCGAGCTCGGCCTCCTTGTTTGATGATACCATTCTGTCTACCATTTCCACTCCACAAGCTGCTTATCCTGACTGGATTTGCCTATGCCCCAGACCCCATTCCATTTATAAATATATTTATGAGATTGCCCAGTCTGTTTTCAGTACATGAGGTTAACATATGTATACAATTCCAGTGTGCAGGTTGCTGCAAAGAAAAAGTGGTTTCAGCTCCATGTGGCAAACATACAGTTTTAAGCTTTTATTGCAACAAACCTGAGTTAAACAAGCAAATGTATGTGCAGTCAGAGTGTTGTACAGTTCCCTGCCTACATCCTGCTATTCCTTTTCTCAGTAGTGTCAGAATCATAAGCATGAACCAATACTCAGAACTCAGACAACTGGCAGCATCAGGATACAGCCTATAAATCCAGTAAAAGTACTGAAAACACAGGTGCTGGAAAGACTGCCCAGTGGGTGGAGGTTATAGATATTAGCATTTAAGGTGACTGCCTGGGCTGTGTATAGCATGTGTATACATATAACCACATTCATTTATAAAAAAATAATAATAATATTATATCCAACATGTTATAGCTCCTTTATTCCTGGGGGAATTACTATGGAACCAAGGTGCCACAGTGAAAGGAGTTATTTCCTAAAGAAGTAAGTCAGATTAAGAAGTGTTACAAACATGAAGTTTCCTAAAAGTTCTGTGCAGCAAGTATATTGGAAATGTCATAGCATGCCTTGATTTTAGCTACTTTTTGATACATTTGTTGAATGTAAGTGAAATAGGATTTATTACTTTAATAAGACAATTATAACTTCTAGAGAAAATGCTTATTTTGTCACTAAATTTAATTTAATAATAAATTAGTGAGTTTTATTTTAGGTATTGCCATGCATAAAAAGATGCATTTCTTTATTCTATATTGCAATCCAGGCCTAGCATTTCTCATTTGCTTGACAAGAATTTCACTGATTTTCTGGTACATAACCACATGTTCTTGAATTTACCATTGTATTTAAAGTAAATAGATACAGACCTTTCTATGCAGTTGCTTAGCTACTGATTAAAATTCGAGGAGAATGTGGCAGCCTTTTCAGTTGGGTCCCTTTTTGGGGAATTGTTGGGAATTTTGCATAGGCCTCCTAAAAGATGAAATTTTGTCCTGGAAAATTCCTTAAATATGGTCTTATTTAGTGATGGGATGATACTGGCAGACATGACAGAGTTGAGGACTGATTTGTGGTCATATGTAACCAAGTATTAAGGCATGAGGGGTGGGATACAGGAATTGAGCTAGGTTGGTAATGGCCAGGTCTAGGATATTAGAATTTCTGGCAGGTGATTTTACAATTTGCTCAATTGCATTGGTATTGGCAAAGTTTAGGAAATGCTCAGCATATCCATTTTAAGTATGTCTGCCAATCAGCATTTGGGTAATTGACATCTACTAACAAGAAGGTATTTGCTTTGATATTCAGATCCTCAATGTTCTAAAGTTAATGCCCATGTTATTTGGGAGACATTGAAGATCTGTAGCTAGCAAAAAAAAAAACTGTTGAATTTGCAAAGGTAAACTGGATCTCCAGGAGCACTAATTATGGTCATGGGAAATTTGGCATGGGGTGATTGTGTTTCTAATAAATATAGATACCCCCTCAGTTACTCAAAGGCCTAAAGGTATGATAGGTGCTACACTGTAATATTAGGAGAGTTCAGTGTCAGTAGTGCAACAGGTGCACCACTATGGTGCAAACATTAACCTTTGGGGCTGGAAAAACAAAAGGCTTTGGTTTTGGTTTCTGTTTCCAATCCAGGTGATTGAATTGCTGGCAGGTACTACACTCTTAAATGAGTCATCCTGCAGATGAGATGTTAAACTATGGTCTCATCTGCTTGAATTAGAGGCAGTTGTGGCAGCTGTAAAAGATCCCACAACAACTATAGAAAGAGTAGGGATTGCTTTATTTATACATACATCTTAAAATATCATACGCCATCCATTCTATTTAAAATTATACAATATTTACAATATTTTCCATCTTTTTGGTCTAACTGACACATCTTCATCTTTATTAGTTTTATTATATAGCAATTCATCACATTTTCTTTTGCACTGCACCCATACTGTTACCTTCTGACAACTAAGTCCTTTTATTCTGATAGTTTCCATACAGTATTAAATCCATGTTTATATTTTGAAAAACTTTCTACTCACACTCATTTTGACATTTTCCCAGGTCTTTTTACAGTACAAAATAATGCGTTGCTGCTTCTTCTTCATTACAATTTTTACAATTTCTCTCCTCTCCTCTACTGTTTTTTTTTTTATTTCATACTGCTCTTTGCAGGCAACTTATATAATAACCACCACAAACATCTCCATCATCATAAAACTCTTCAAATCTTTTCCTTCTATTTTATTACTTTTTTAATCTCACTGTGTGATCCTTCCTTAGATATATTAAATAAGATTCCTCCACTCTCATATTATGCCATTCCTGCCTATCTTTTTTACTTTCATCAGTGTTAATTTACCATGATTTCATGTTATTTTTTTATTATTTAATCTTGTTTGGTTTTCTTTCCATTTTCCATTTCCATCTCCACATATTTCACATGGAGTACTTTCCTTGTCAAGCTACCATTTCTCCCTTAATATTTTAATACCACCAAAAAGTGTATACATACCAAATATACAACTGGATTGTTTTAATTCAAACCTCCTTTTCTCTTATTACATAATTCCAGATCTAACTGTATTGCGTCTTGATCCCCAATTAAAACTGAAAACAATCTTTAACAATTCTTTTTTACCATATTCCAAGAAACCTCTATACACAAATATAAAAATGTTTCCAATATATATATATATATATATATATATATATATATATATATATATATATATATATATATATATATATTTAATATATTTATATTCCTTCTATAGAAATAGAAAGTTTTCTACCATCTAATGTCTTTATTTCACAGGTTCATAGGAGATTACTAGGCTAATGGCTTAAGGGCTCTTACAAGCATAGCCAATATAACCCAATTTTACCCAATATATGGCCCCTAGGATGGCATGGATTTGTGCCTGTGCATTAAGTATTTTACAGATTGCCCTTGTCCATAAGGGATATAGACACTACCCCTGATGCGAATTTACGATTCAACATCCATTGATTTAAACTGTGTTTGAATAGGGCCAGGGAAGGGGTCTGCTTAATTTGAATAGGAAACCTGTTCCAAAGAAGGGGCAATCTTTGAGACACATTATCAGTCTCTCCACCATGCTTTGTTTGAGTTGCTGAACTAAGTTTAGATCCTTAGATTGGGTGACCCTTGTGCTGTTTGACTTGCTGATGTGTATCAGCTCCATCAGGGCTGGATTTGTGAGTGTCTTGTATGCCAGGCATAGGCCACCCCTTAATAACCTGTAGGAGATAGAGTAAATGTAAGGGCGTAAACGTGCTAATCTTTCATATCATTGTTTACTGTTTTTAATAAAGCTGTGTTTCCTATATACATGATCTGCCATGGTTGATCTGCTGTTTTTTTTCTTTTTATTGGTTTGTTACATACTCCACTGGTCTTTGCCCTGGTACCGAGCTTTACTTTGCTACAATTGTGTCAAGTATTTTGGCCAAGTCGAGGTAGGTAGTATGTCCTGTTTTACCCTCATCTATGGCCTTAGTTACTTTCTCAAAAAAATCCACTATATTCAGTAGGAGTGCCCTGCCCTTAACAAAGCTGAAGTGGGTCGGACCCAGTGTTTGGAGGTCTTTTATGTCCTTATTTATCTGGTCCATGGTTACTCTTTCCATGGCCTTACATAAAAGACTAGTCAAATTATGGGCCTGTAATTTTCTCCGGTCATTCGACGGTCCCCCCTTTATGCAGAGGGATGACTGCTGCTGTCCTTCATTCTATCGGGACAAAGCCAGTCAGGAGGCTGTGGTTAAATTGAGATCCTAATGGGTCTCATAAGTCCTGATTCAAGCTGTTTAAAGAGGCAACCTAGTATATTGTCAGGCCCCACTGAAGCCATGTTTTTAGCTTTAGAAAGTGGCAACCTGTTCTTTGGTGATAACTGGAGGTGGAGTGGTGGAGGGTGTTTTTGGAGGGAAAACTGGGGGTGATGGGAAGGTGAAATTTGAGCTGAATTTGTCAGCTAGAAGATTTGCTATTTCTTCCATCTGAGTATAGGTGATGCCATATACAACAAATTTTACACATTGTTGGGTGTTGCCCTTAAGATTGTGGACATAAATGAAAAATGCCTTATGATTATCCTTAGCTTTTGAGACTATTTTTACCTAAAAGTCTGCTTTCAGAGACTTGACTAGTTCCCTGATTTGCTTGTATAGACTAATGATGGACTTGTTTCTCTGTTGTGCACATTCCCTCTTACTTTTCTGCATGATTTTCTTTCTTTCATTGTACAACCTATTAATACTAGGGGTCCACCTGGGTGACTTGTTTTTGTGGTTTGACCTAGGTTTATTTCTCTCTGGTATTTCTTTCTGGTACTTGCAATTTTTATGCACTTGTTTACTTTGTATAGGTTTCTGTGTTTTCTGGACTTGGGGGAGCTTGAAAACTAGCTATGGTGCCCCTTAATAGGGGATAATTTACCTTAGAAAAGTTCTTAAAGTTTTTGGGATTAGGTGGAGGGACTAGTTTTACCTTTATTTCAAGGGATACCCTTTCTGATCTGATCTTACTAATGGGAACATAATACCGGACGGAGGGGTGCAGTACTCTCCTGTATTTGTGAGCACCAGATCCATAGAGGGAGTGCAGACTAGCTGCTCCAGGGCATTTGAATTTAAAAGTCAAGAAATCTTTGGGCCTGCATGTTAGTGGTCACATGTGCCTCCCAATTAATGGAGGAGTAGTTAAAATCACCCATGAATATGGTACTGGGCTGGATGGTAAGTGACTCTAGTAACTTCAGGTGTAATGTATGGGTTTCCTGGTTCATAGTGGGGGGGCCTGTACCTAGGACGAATATGATAATGGATTTTTCCCATGGTTAGTTGGACAAGGAGTAGCTTATGCATGTCATATTGCCTGACCAGCCTTAAGGTGTGCTTATCCTTTATGTAGATAGATACACCTCCACCTTTAGTTATTTTATGTTCAATAGGTGGTCGGAGTGCATGAAAGGAATTATAGCCATTCACTGCCAAAGTGCTTTCCATGGCTTTAATCCATGTTTCAGTAACTGCACAGACATCAGAATTATCCAGGGTGAAGACAGCTTCCAGGGAGTACAGTTTCTATTTGAGGCACCTAGCATTGAGCAGTAACAACTTTAACTTGTCCTGAGTAGCTTTTGTTATGTTGGAAAGTTTATCTGTTTGGCAGTGCCTAAAAAGAAGATCATCCCTGGCAAAGCAGCATGGCCTATCAACTATGTTCCCCAGGCTGACAAGTATTGCTATAAAGCAACAATGCTAACCAGTGCACCACTGAGCCACCCTCAGTGCTAGGCTCATACCTGCCTGTGACCCATATTCTGAGAGTTCAATCATATTTCTGTTCATATAGTCAAAGGAGGTACGTCTCAGGTCATTCTTGCCCACATGGACTATGACTGAGTCATACTTGTACTGAGGGATAAGTGACCTGAGTACTTGTGTGATCAGTCGAATCCTGACTTCTGACAAGCAACTAACGTTAACCTTTCCCTTATCCATCCTGGTAAGAGGGATGTCAGTGTGTCTCACAATGGAGTATCCTATGACCAGAATATTGAGTTATGACCCAGCTCTGTTAGAAATGGTACATCTAAAGAAATCCCATTCCCTCCACACCACACTCTCCAGAGACCTCAACCTCATTACCACAATCAACAGAACATGCTGGAGGGATAGGTTCATAACCCAGAGACTGCCCATGCTATGGGATAGACTCCCCATACATGTCATGCAGAGCACCTCACTGTCCCTCTTCAAGAGAAATCTTAATGAGTGAATGGGAAATAGAAAATTCACCCTGGGGATCACTCCAGTGGCTTTACTCAACAGAGACACTGGGAACTAAGGTCGGGTGGCACGATGCCAGGGTAATCCTATGGGCTAGGCTTGTAAAGGCCCCAGGGCTATTAGCCTAGTACACACCTATGAACCTATGAAGTATTTGACCTTATGGGCTTGGTAGCTAAGTCACAATGAGATGTGGCTTTTATGTTTTGTGTTGGGAATTGTCTTGTTTGGGTATATGTGGACTTGCTGAGGACTGTGCCTGAGTGGCTTTTGTAGTTAGGGTAAGTTACATGTGAACACCTCCACATATCTGGGTCTATGTGTGTGGTCTTTTGTGGGTGTGGTGAGTGATGTGTGTGAGTTGCTGACAACCTGTTTGTTGTTTTTTCTGTCTGTATTTGAGAGTCTAGCCTTCAATGTCAATGCCCATGCTATGGAATAGACTCCCCATACATGTCAGGCAGAGCACCAGCTGGTGAATCTGGGAAACTTGAGGCAATATTACAACTGCCACATGTACACAGACAACCCTCTCCTCCTCCCAACAAATTCCAACACATGTGAGAGATGCAACCATATAGCCAAACTGGAGGCCAAGCTCTCTCAACTCAGTACTGGTGTAACCAGTCAGGAGGAGAAGGAAACCACACTCACTACAATTCCAGTCTCACATAGACCTACCACGACAGCAAACCAAACACATAAACACACAAAACATACTCGGAGGCTCTAAATAAAAATCTGCCTAAGCAGCAGAGACCTCCAAAGCAGACACCCAAGCAACCACTACCCCAAAACAAAACAAGTGCAACACAGAGCTCACAAAGCCAGTGTGCCGAACAGTCACAGCCCTTAAGGCTAAACAACACACCTGATACACTTGTAATAGGTGATTCTATCGTCAGGCACACTGATGTCCCGCTCACCAGGCTGAACAAGGAGAAGGTCACTTGCCTGTCAGGCGCTAGGATCTGCCACATAACACAAGCACTCTGGTCACTCCAAGGCAAGTACAAATATGACTCAGTCATTGTCCATGCTGGTGTGAATGACCTGAGATGTACCTCCCTGGACTACATGAAAAGAGACACAGAGGAGCTCTCTGAGCATGTAGCCCAGGCTGGTATGACCCTGACCTTGAGTAGCATGTTACCCTCACCAAGAATGATGCCACAATATGAAGACAAGATGATCAATTTCAAAAATTGGCTTAAGTATTGGTGTCATTCAAAGGGGATCCAATGCCTGTCAGCCAGGGATGACATGCTCGACAAGCCACGATGCTTCACTAGGGAAGGCTTGCACCTGTCACCCCTGGGCTTTCAGATATTGGCAAAGGCTCTTGCCACCCCCATAGTGCCTTTTTCAGGCAAAGCTCAAAAGACAAACCCACCTCCATAGGTATCACAAGGGATAAGAAACTAAGAGTAATGCTACTCAACACCAGAAGTCTAAACCTCAAGATGCACACACTCAAAACTCTCCTTAGCATGGAGAACATCGATATCTGTGCAGTAACAGAAACCTGGTTCAAGGCTCCCGAGAGCACACCAGCACTACCAGGTTATACCTCATACCATGCTTTTCGGCCCCAAAACTTGAACCGAACCACAAAAGGAGGGGGAGTATCAATATTCGACAAAGATACCCACACCTGCAGGTTGGTGGCACTGCACGAAGCATCAGAGACTATCCATGTGCAACTAACAGTGAGTAAAACTGCCTTCCAGTTTATAGCTTGCTACAGACCACCCTCCCAAACCCAGAAACCCCACTCTGCCTTCCTGACAACACTGGAAAATATGAAGGTCACTCCAAACACCATTATATTGGGTGACTTCAACTACCCAAACATAGACTGGGAGCATTACTCTATCTCCAACACCCTAGCCCAAAGGTTCCTAGAATTTATAAACTCAAATGCTATGGAACAATTTGTTACCACTCCCACAAGAGGGGAAAACATACTGGACCTGATCATCACCAAAATGGGGGCTCTATGGTCCAGACAGGAAGTGTATTCCTCACTGGTAAGATCAGACCATAAACTAATCTCACTGGATATTCACATCCCGACCCCACCCCCTGCCCAGAAAAACCACAGTGAAAAACTTCTCTAAAGCAAATTTCACACTCCTCAAAACCGAGGTGGAATTCTTCAAAGCCCCCAGGCCTGTGGAAAATATGGGCCAGACCGCAGAATCCTTTATAAACGCATTCTATGAACACCTTCAGAAATGCATGGATCATGCAATCCCAAATAAAACCAAGACCCAATCCTCCAAAGGCAGGCGTCCTGTCTGGTGGACCCCAGCCATAAACAAACTATACAATAGAAGGAGGAAGCTACTACATGACAGAGCAAAATCCCAAAAAGGGAAGGAATCTCTAATCAGTATTAGCACAAAACTACGGGCACTCATAAAATCATCTAAGGCCAGCTTCAAGAGAAAAATTGCACAGGATACTTAGGATAATCACAAGGCTTTCTTTAGTTATTTTAGGAACCTGGGTGGGAATTCCCAGATATGCTCAGAATTAGTCCAAAATGACAAAAAATACACCAAACCCACAGACATTGCCAACATCCTAGCTGACAGGTTCAGCGCAAACTCCCCCCCCTCCCCACCAAAAGGGCAAATATCTATCCCAGCAGAGTGCTGCCCCCCTGACATCTCAGATGCTCAGGTAAGAGCTGCAGTCTCCAAAGCAAAAAACACAGCATCAATGGGACCAGACGGTGTCCTGGGCTGCATCCTACATGAACTCCAAGAAGAGCTAAACCCAAACATAAAACTACTGTTCAATCTCAGCCTTACTACAGGATATGTACCCAAAGAGTGGCGTACAGCAACACTGGTCCCTCTCCACAAAGGTGGTGCCTCAATGGATCCTGGAAACTATTGCCCCATAAGCCTAACTAGCTTGGTCTGCAAAGCTATGGAAAGGATCATCATGGACCTCATAAATAAAGATATTGGGGACCTACAGAAACTGGATTCGACCCAGTTCAGCTTTGTTAAGGGCAGATCCTGCCTCTTAAACCTGGTCAATTTCTTTGAAATAGTCACCAAAGCCATTGACGAGGGGGAGGTGGTCCACACAGCCTACCTGGACCTCGCAAAAGCCTTCGATACAATACCCCATTCGGGCATTATAGATAAGCTCACCAGCTTAAATATAAACCCCTATGTCACTAGATGGGTTGCAAACTGGCTCAGTAGAATTGCTGGAGCCATGTCAGACTCCAAACCAGTTACAAGTGGCATCCCACAAGGATCAGTCCTGGGACCTCTCTTGTTCGGTATATATTTCTCAGAGTTACAGGCCAACACGGAAGGACTGTGGCTGACCAAGTTTGCAGATGACTGCAAACTAGGTGCCATAATCGACTCTCCAGCTGACACAAGCATCCTACAAAAGGGCCTCATAGAAACAGACAACTGGTATCAGAGCCATGGCCTCAAGCTAAATGCCAAAAAGTGTATAGCCATCCCCTTTGGCAAAAACAAAGTGCCCACAAATTACCACATAGGTGATAATCCATTAAGTACTGAAGAAGTAATTAGGGACCTGGGGACCCAAGTTGATAGCAATCTCTCATTTGAAAACCACATGGCCAAAGTGGTTAGAAAAGCATTTTATATAGCCCATTTAATCATGAAGGGATTCACATCTAGATTAGGGGAGGTCATCGTGCCTCTTTACTCATCCCTCATCAGTCCCATAATTGAGTACAATGCCCTTTTGGGATGTACCTTACCAGACACCTGCAGCAACTGGAAAGATCCCAAAAGTACCTCACCATGAGGATCAAAGGGCTCAAACAGATGCCATATGCTGCCCGGTTAAAGAAACTCCAGCTCTACTCAGTGGCATACCGCCTGCTCAGAGGCGATCTGTGCCTGACATATAAAGCCATGTCCAACCCAGAATTAATGGACATGCTGCACCTCAGAAAATCCAAATCCCATTGAGCTATGCGCTCGAGAGACTTGAACCTCAGCACTGAAATAAATAGGACATGCTGGTAGGGCAGATTCATAACCCAGAGGCTCCCTTCACTGTGGAATAAAATCCCAGTCCAGGTAAGGCAGAGTCCCTCAATGACTCTCTTCAAGAGGAATCTTGATGAGTGGATGGGAGATCGTAGGTTTACCCCGGGTATCACTTCTGTGTCACTGTTAGACAGAGGCACAGTATACTAACCTCGAAAAAGGGCATATCAAAATTCATTTAAAATGGGTGGCGAAAGCCAAACACACTCTGTCTAGGCTTATAAATGCCCTAGGGCTGATAGCCTAGTATGAACCTATGAACCTATGAACCTATGAACTATATCTCTTACATGCTGCATTTGTCTGTTTGAGAATTAAGTGGTTGTCAGTGTTCATAAGGCAATTGTTGCATTGCCTTAGGATACCCATGTCCACCAAGTTGGATACAGTGATAGTGGGAAAGTGCCCATCCATGGTTGCAAGTCCTAATGTGTACTTAAAAGGATAGGAGTGGAAGGTGTTTGCAACTGGATAAGGGAAGTGTGCTTACATGATATAATCTGCAGCTAACCTAACCAGAGATGCTGCAGAGTGCCAAGTCTCTGAGGAGCAATAGTCCTGGTTGCTATAACAAGTTAACTAGCACAGTAAAGTTTCACAGTAATGAAAATAAGCAATGTTTCCAGATGTTTGCATCTGTACAGGGCACTGGCAGAGAGAACAGCTCCATGCAAATGTGTCGAATTTATACCAGCACTGGAAATACAGAAAACTGACTGGTCGATATCTTTATCTTTTTTTGTTTCACCAAACCCATTATGTTTTGGCCTATTTAACCTTAATCAGTCTTTACTTAACTCTGTTCTATCTGTGATGCATTTATCCTCACCTGTACCATATTTTTGTTACAATAACTGAATCATTTGTGTATGAAAGATATGCAGGTATTATTACAATTTTTCAATTTCCAATACTGCTTCTCTCATTTCACTAGTGCACATTTATATTATTTCATTCATTAGCACCATAAATAAATACATACTCAATGGACACCCCATTTGTCTTGTTTTTTCACTTTTTATTTTCTTACCATAACCTTTGTCCAAGATATCTTATAATACTTTTATTATTTTTCTCAAACCCATAATCCCCTAAAATATCCCACATTACCTCATGACATACTAAATCAAATGCTTATGCTACATCACATGCAGCCAACCTTACATCTTTATTCTCCCTTAAAATATCACCTATTACTTAATTTCTTATTTCTAACATTTCCCTCATTTGTTTTCCCTTTACTCCATATATTCTTTCCTGTATCACTTTTCCTAGATTATTTCCAGTCTTTTTTATTTTCATAAAAATGTTATAATCAAAATTCCCCAGTGTTATTGGCCTCCATGTTTTAATATTTTTTCATCTTTGTTCCATATAAATCTATTCACCACTGCCCATTTCTTTTCATTGTCTATCTCTTTCTATAACTATTCATTCAATGTTTCCACAAATATTTCTTTTTCCTCTTCACTCATCCCCTGATAATATTCATAACTTAACCCATTCAAGCCTTGTGCTGATACTTCCTTCCCTTCTTTTATGACATCTTCCAAATTTTTTTAATTTCAATTCTTTCTCCAAACATTTTCCTCTATCCAATTTTTTTTTACTTTTGTTGTTACGTTTATAACTTCTGCCTTCGTATACATTGTTTCTACAAATACATCTACTATCTCCATAATTTCTTCTCAGTTACATGTTACTACACTATTCTTATATGCAATTGTATCCATCTTATCTTCCCTTATTTTTACTTCCTTTTGTAAAAAAGGTAAAATGTCTTCATTCTTTACCTTTAAAAAATATTTCTGTCTGCACAGCATTGTCTTATTTTTTCTTTATTTTTCTCATAAAATGTTTTTTCTATTTTCATATACTAGTGCTTCTTTCTTACATTGATTTTTCAAAATCTTTCAGATGCTTTCATGTCCTATTATATTTTGTTGTTTATCATTCTATCTACTTCAAAAATTATGTTATATTTCTCTTTGAACAGTACACACCATTGTGTCCAGCTTTTTTGCAGTACTGAGGATGCCAACTCATTAGCTCTCTATGAAACACTGAAGCACTTGGAAGGCAAAAACTGGTATGCAAGACTGCTATTCAGCGATTTCAGTTCTGCCTTCAACATTGTCATCCCTCAGAATCTGATATCAAAGCTCCTTCAACTGGGCATAGACTCTCATTTATGCAACTGGATTCTGAGCTTCCTTACTGAAAGGCCTCAAAAGATTAATATGGGAGACAACAGCTCCGGAGGTATCATCCTGAACACAGGACTTCTGCAGGGGTGCATCTTAAGCCCTCTCCTTTTCACTCTGCTGACACATGACTGCATGGCCAGACATGAGTTGAATAGGATCATCAAATTCATGGATGACACCACCGTTACAGGTCTGGTCAAAGATGGAGAGGAGGAGGCCTACAGGAATGAGTTTGATCAACTACTGGTCTGGTGTGACAACCACAATCTAGCACTGAATGTCAGCAAGACAATGGAGTTGATTGTTGATTTCAGAAGATCTGAAGTACTACATAAACCTCTAGTGATGAAAGGTGTCAGTAGAAAGGGTCAAGAGTACAAAGGTTTTGGGTGTTCATATCACGGAGAACTTATCTTGGTCAGTCCATGTATGCAGCACAGTCAAAAAAGATAAGCAACACTTTTACTTTCTAAGGAAACTTAGGAAGGCAAAATTACCAAGCTCCATACTTCAGACCATTTATAGGGGCACCATTGAAAGTGTTCTGACCAACAGCATTACAGTCTGTTATGGGAGCTGTAACAATCAGGATTTGAAGGCTCTCAAGAGAGTTGTAAGGTCAACAGAAAGAATCACTGGCACCTCCCTGATACTTCTGGAAGATCTACACAAATTGTCAGTCCATCGACAGGACCAAAAAGATTTCCAGAGATCCAAGGCATCCTGCCAATGGTCTGCACACTCATCTCCCTTCAGGCAGGAGATACAGAAGCCTTTCATTGTAAGACCACCAAACTAAATAACAGTTTCTTTCTGCTCTCCATTCGATTGTTGAACTCTTGGGAAAAATGAACCATGAGTCGGTCAAAACACTCAAGCACTTCTGTTACATAAGTAGCCTATCAAGTGGCTTATTTTATGGATGCGCAATAACCAAGTGGAATACCAAGGTAGCTCACCTACCACACTGAGGGACTGTAAAGTGCAATATACAAACTGTGTAATAATTCAGTCTAATCATAGATATGCTGCTATTGTTTCAATTTTACTTTGACAATATTGCCTTCATATTGTTCTTTGTCTTCCTTGTCTCCTGTTCTGGGATGGGTGTGGATCACTTCTGTCCTACTTTACTTACTAATTGCTACTTATTAAATTTCTACTGTGATATTTTATTAATTTTTCTCAGTCTATATGGCCAACTGTTTCCTGCATTGAGAATTAAGCTTTGTAATTTCGTTCAGCTACACTTCTGTGTAGTTCTGAATGACAATAAAGTTTTCTTTGACTTGACTTGACTTTTTCACAAAATACTATTTATGTCATGTGTTCTTTCCATCATCTACTACCTTTTCCCTCATTTCTTCTCCTGTTAACCACTTTATTCCTTTCCTTCTTTTATTTCTTCATTATTACCTAACTTAGCCCATATTGCCTTATGATCGGAAAGGTCTACTTCTTCTACTCCATCTGATACTTCCTTCATGTCAATTAAATGCATAACATAATATTTCTCTGTTTCAAAAATTTCTCTTTTATACATCAATTTTCTACTTTTTCCTATTCTCAAATTTTCACATTGTATCACTTCTTTTATCTCCTTTACATCTTGAGTTATTTTTCATTTTTCTTTTCTTATCTTACAATTAGATTTTCCAATTATTACTACTGACATGTTTGCAATTACATATATTTTTTTAATTCTTTAAGCATTTTTTTCTTTCTGACTTGCTTATAAACCCATATTATTATTAGCCTCATATAATTTAATTTTTTTTTAAATCGCATATCATCACTCTTCCTAGTATCACAGTTGTTACACCTAATGTCTTCCCTAATTATCACCCCTGACCCAGATCACATTTCATACCCTACTGACCATATAACCTGTTTTTTTTTTCTTTTTGTGCCATTAAACCTCTCACTTCATTACTTATACTGTTCACATTTAGTCCAAATATATCTAAATCATCCATTTTCCTATTTTCATATTTTTTTCTCATGTCCTTATTTTTTCTCGTTTATTAGTTTATTTATCCTTTTTGACTTGATTATTCCTAGTAGGCTAGTAGCCTCTGTTCAGAGAAGATCTGAGGTGGTATCTTTGCTACTAGAGAAAATGTATTCAGGGCTTTGGTGGACTTCTCCTATTCTTTTCATTGCGAGGGAGGAGGTTTTTGCTGCTGCACTTCCTGCTTCTGTTCCTGGTGTGAAGGGAGCTAGGAAAAGCTGTGCAGTAACTGAGGGAGAAGAGAGTCATTCTGTCAGTAATAGCAGTGTGGTTCTCTCAGTGGAACAGAAAACTTTTGAAAAGTAAGTGGAGAGTATGAATAGTCAGTGTCTAGCTGACTTTAAATCATAAGATGTTGAAGAAGTTGCTGTATCTGAAATTGTTTCTGCAGGTTTGCCTGATGAAAAACTGGTTAGTTTATTGAAAAATTGTGATCTTGGAGAGGAGTCTGAGATTTCATGGAGAGACATGATGGCAAAGGATTTCTGAATGGATAGTGAGTTTGGTGGAAAGGAAAAGGGTCATGAGTTGATTGGACATAAGATTACGGGTAGGATACAATCTGGAAAATCATATGCTGATGCAGTTTGAAAGAACAAAAGTTACTCTAAACTTTATTAAAAAGAAAAAAAAAGATTTGTTGTTTGGATTAGAAAGAAAAAAGAACAAATAATAGACAATATTTTGTGTGGGATAATTTAGTGTTTCCTTTGGGTTTTGAAGCAAAAGTCCTTCTACCCTTGATTAATTTGGGGAAAGAGACATTTTGCGATTTAACGTGAGACTGAAGACTTAATGGAAATATCTGTGTTTAATTGTTAAAATAGAAGGACTGTTACCTTTGGAATGAGTTTATATTTTCTGGGCAAGAGATTCAATTAAAAAAGTGTTTGCTCAATTCTGTACTAATGAAATTGTGTTAAAATTCATTTTATTTATTTATTTTTATTTTACATTTGTTGACCGGGATAGTCCGACTGGATGCATGTCCATTTTCAGCAGAGGCCCGGGGAGAAAGGGTAAGCAGATACAGCATTACATAATACCAGCATTACATATTACAAACAGACTATTTACAGAGATTACATAAGTAAGCAAGTTAAACAAGTTCCACAGGTTACAGTTAATCCTGAGCACAAGTCAGGATTAAATTAAATTACACAGTAAACTGGTTAACAGATTTTTACCCATTCTAGAGAGAGTTAGCCAGGCTTGATACATTGACATAGTCAGTTAAGTGACAAATGTTGTTTGAGTCTAGTTTTAAATTGGCCTAAGGTGGAAAGTAAGGTAATATCAGCTGGAAGAGAGTTCCAGGATCTACTTACAGAGTTTGCAAAGAGAGAATCACCGGCTGTGTTATTAATTTTGCTAGTCTGAATTAGTAGTTTGTTAGAGGATCGAAGCGGTCTAGGATTGTTATTGGGGGTGATAATATTTTTAAGTGCAGGAGTATTGTCCGGATTATAGAGGATTTTATAGGCCATAATCAGTTGGTTATACTGGATTAGGCTGGGTAGTTCAAGCCACCCAAGCTGATTTAGATTGATGCAATGATGTGTCCTAAAACGCAGCCCAGTGGCAAACCTGGCAATGTGGTTGTAGCTAATTGAGAGTTTGTTAAGGACAGTCTTGTTTAAATTTGAGAGTAGAGGGGATGCATACAGAAGGGTTGAAAGAAGGTGAGAGCGAGCTATGGCAATTTTAGCTGGAGGCGTTAGGAAGGCTTTTATTCTGTAAAGTGACCCTAATTTTTTATTGATGGTTTTGATAGTTTGGTTAACATGTAGGTCAAATTTTAGATTATTGTCTATGATGACACCTAATAGTTTTGTAGATGGGTCAGGCAAGATTATTGTGCCATCATTTGATTTTATGGTAAAGGTGAAAGTGGTAGACCTATATGTTGGTGAAAATAACATCATTTTAGTTTTTTTGAGATTTAGGATCAGACGATGTTCAGAAAGCCAGTTTTCTATTGTATTAAAGGTGGTCTGGGTGGCTGACCATAACTCTACTGGAGATGTGGCCGAGCAAATCAAAGTAGAGTCATCAGCATATTGGATACAGCTGACTTTTGCGATGACAGTATAAAGGTCGTTAATGAAGATGGAGAACAGCAAGGGCCCTAGTATAGAGCCTTGTGGTACTCCAACGGTGTTAGGTAGAAGGTTAGAGAGTTTGTTCTGCCAGAGGACAGCCTGCTGTCGACCATTCAGGTAGGATTGAAACCATTGGAGGGCTCCAGTATCTGGACAGAATGTTTGCAGTATGTGGATTAAAAGTTGGTGATCAACCGTATCGAATGCGTTGGAAAGATCCTAAAAGGGGGCTGAGGATATATAATTATTGTTGTGATTATGGTTTATGGTGTTAGTAAAGGCTAGGAGGGCTGAAGTAGTGCTGTGATGAGGACAGAAGCCATGCTGAGTGTCTGCCATAAGGTGATTTTGGATTAGGTGGTGCATGAGTTGTCTATGAATACATTTTTCCATAATCTTTGCAAGTGGAGAGAGTATAGCTATTGGCCTATAATTGGAGAATTCAGTAGGGCTGCCTCCTTTGTGAAGTGGGATTACATAGGATATTTTCCAGATGGTGGGAATTTTAGCTTCTACTATGGTTCGATTGATTAGTATTGAGACGGGGCAAGCAATAGCATCAGCTGATTTTTGTAGGTACTCGGCAGGGAGTTGATCAGCAGAAAGTGTAGTGGGTTTTA
Source organism: Protopterus annectens (assembly GCF_019279795.1). Lineage (NCBI taxonomy): Eukaryota > Metazoa > Chordata > Ceratodontiformes > Protopteridae > Protopterus > Protopterus annectens. The sequence continues at coordinate 975,876,576 of NC_056726.1, read as the reverse complement.
ATTTTTTGATCAAGGTATGGATAAGTGAAGTGGTGACTGGATGGAAGCTGAATACGAGTAGGTTTCTACGGGTGCTACTTTAAGGACCAGAGGAGCTAGGAGGTAGTTGGCTAGCTAGGGCTTGAATTGTCTCAGTAAAGAATTAGTTAAAACTATCAGAAACATCTTCAGGGGTTTTATCAATAGTAGTATCAGGGATTGGGGTTGAAGTTTGTCCAGGATGTAATAGATTATTTAAACCTGCCCAAAACTTCTGAGGGTTATTTTGATTTACTGTCTGTAAATTACAGAAGTATTGTTTTTTGTATTGTAAAATTGATTTTTGGTTTTGTTCCTGAATTGCCTGTATTTAATGTGATCTTGAGGGTCTTTAGAAGAACGCCATAAAGCCCACGCTTTGTTTCTAAGGGTAATTTTGAGTTTAGACTCTATAGAAAGCCATGGTGCAGTTTTTGCCTTGGTTCTCTTTGAACAAACAGGTGCATGCAAATCAAGGATCTCAAGGAATTTGTTGTTAAAGTATGCTACTGCTTCATCTAAGGGGAGGTGTTTTAGAATAGACCAATTACATGAGTTTAGTTCTTGTTGGAATTTGGCAAGGTCAAAGTTCTTATTGTTTCTAAACTTTCTGAGTAAGGGTTGTTGGGAATTAATGGTTTTGTGCTTAATTACATATGTGAGAAGGTGATCGCTTAGGCCATTAAGGAGGGTACCAGAGGTGTACAGTTGGGGGTGACTGTTTATGAGTACCCAGTCAAGTATACTTTCTTTTTGGTTGGGTTTACCTATCCTGGTATGGGTGGATATGATTTGTGTAAATGCATGCAGGTTAATATGGGTGGTTGGGGATTCTGAGGAACAGGTGCCCCAGTCTATGTTAAAGTCTCCAAGTAGTAGGGTTTCTTGGGGGTAGTGACATGATAGCCAGTGCAGGATATCTTCAAATGTACATATATTGTTACCTGGGGGAATGTACATACAGATTATATTAATACATTTATTTTTATTAAGTTGCAATTTGGTGGCAAGAATCTCTGAGTTATTAATCTGAGGAGGTTGTATTACATCTATGGTGACATTCAACTCAGATTTATAGAGTACAGCTACCCCACCCACCTTCCTCGAAGCACGATCCAGCCTGTGTATGTTGTACCCAGGTGGTAACACTTCATTGTCTTTAGTGTTAGGTTTTAACCAGGTTTCAGATAAACAGAGAATCTCAGGGGAGTGGACATCCAGAAGTGCATGCAATTCATGTACCTTGTTATTAATGCTTCTAATATTGAGATGACAGACAATATTTAAGACAATATAAAAGATGTTAACAATTATTTTTTGTTTACGTGTTATTTAGTTTCAGATACCGTGACAGTTAAAGATGAAAGAGGTACTTAGAATGGGGTGGTAAGTGGATGTTATTTTAAAATATGAAAAAAGATGTGGTAAAGCATTTACCAAGTGTTATATATGTAGATGGTAATAACAGGAACAATTACTTATCTGGGACAGCTGAAAATTCACTTTTTTGTGGTGATTTCAATCATCTGATTAAAAGTGTGTACAAAAAATAACATGTATTCAATGTGGAGAAAAGGTCATGCAATGAATGTGTAAAAAGGAATTTAGAATATGTAAAAATGAAGGGCATTTTTGGTTTGTAAATAGAATAAGCAATATAATTTTGAGCAACATGATGAAAGAATTGCAATGTTTGAAAGTAATGAAGAAATAGGGGAAAGGGAGAAAATGTGTTAATGACAAACAGAATGAAATAATGAAAGAGGACTTAGATAAAATGTTATATTTCAGGAGGATGAAGGTAACTGTATTGACAGCACTGACAATAAAGAAGAAATTGAAAATGATAAGTTAAATGTTTGTGAAGGGAGTGTAAAGGATGTTAGGAAAATAAATTCTATAGGTGCTAGGTCACGGATGAGGTAAAGAAGATAAGGAGAAGTTTTAGATGTGTTTTGATGAATGAAAATAGTAAAAATCTGATTCTAAGGGCAGACTCAGAAAAATATTACATATACAAATATTATTAAGTGCTTTCAGTAAATGTCAGTAGTATTATTAATGTTGTAAGAAGTATAGGAATAGTGAAATTGTGTGCTAAATGTGATGTAGATATTATTCTTATAGAGGATGCCAGATTCCTGACAAGTAAAGAAAGATTACAAACAGAAACAAAATGTGGGGTGGAAAAAGAATATGGAATTTAGGAATTAAATGGTTTTCTGGAGTAGCTATGCTGTGTTAAAACAGTAAATATTAGATGTAAACCTGGTAAGGATGGGAAGGTTGTTGTGGATGTGAGGTAGAGAGAAAATGTTTAAACAATAATAGCATTATATGCATGTACAAATGGCAAGGAGAGAGATAGAATCTGTTTGTTTAATCAAATATTAGGTTATGTGGTGGATAACATGAACATTATTATTACAGGTGACTTTTAAATGTGATTTAAGGGAATTTTTTAAAAAGAGAGGGAAAGATGATAAAAAATACAGCAAGTGATAAAATGTGGTAAGTTAACTGCATGGATTAAAACTCAATGAACTTATTGCAGATGGGCAATTGGATCTCAAATTCATTATTTTGTACTATCAGAAGGTTTTGTTGTAGCAGATGGTGATGTCATGGAGATGGGTTTTTTCAGATCATTTAGAAACATGGATGGAGATGATGGAAGAAAGGGAGTATATTAAAATAGAAAAGGGAATAAAAAAATAAATGAGAAATGATGGGATGAATTTGGAGAGTTAGAAGCGTTGCATTTATGGAAGTGATTATAATCATGAAGAGCCTTTAAAAAAATGGTCTGAATGGTGGATTGAATTTAAAAAGAAGTTGTTAAGACTGGTAGAGATGGGTGAAGGCTGCCAGCCTAGTCAAATAGAATTTGGTACATAATTCTATCATTTTGTAAATGCTGTGAAATGTTGAGCTTAAAACAATGTGGCAACATTGTCCTCTGCTGTAAAGAAAGCTAAGTCAAGCATTTCTTATTGGTCCTTTGAAATTAAAATCTTTATTTCTGTTACTTTGAAGTTGGAATTTGGAGTCGATGAGTCTGGAGTAAGCATCCTGCCTATGGTTTTAAGGCTAAAGTTAATGACCAGAATTTACATGTGGAATGTCCTTTATTGTTCTAAGTGTAAAATAATGTAAATACAGTTTCTGTCAGCCTGGGAGCACCAGGAAAGTGTAAAAAGTTGATGTAATGTTTATCAGAACTGCAATAGCAATTTAAACAGTGAGAACCAGAGATTAGTAAGCATTTTTGACTTGACTATCCAAATCCCAGCACTCTGCCTTGCTCTATAAGTAAGTTATCTTAGAAGTGTGTTTTCTTTTAGGAATAACTAGAAATTAGAAAGATTAGACTAAGTGTTTTTTTGTGATGTCAGAACTGTACTACTGATTTATTTTAAGTATTTCTGTGCGATCTCTGAACATTTGACTAGCACTGTATAGTAGGAAGTATTGTCTTGGGGTTTTAATTATTTATTATTAAATATTTTAAAACCTTTCAACTGTGGCTGGTTTGTGCAGAGATAGTTTAGGCTCTAGAGTACATTTCATATTTATAGAGTTTACTATCCAGGTCACTCCAAATAAGCTTTGACTATTTAGTCACATCTACCAATTGGATATTAATATACTGCACAGTGATAACTGGACAACCTTTTAAGGGCCTTTGAATAGTTGATAAATATTAGCTGGGTGGTGGCAGTAATTACTATTGTATAGTCTTGGTAAAAGGGGCACAGTTGGACAACCTGTGCCAGCCTTCTCCAGAAGTGTCTGTGTGATTGTGTAAACTCTTATCTCAAAGTGTGTGTGTGTCAGCTACTTGGACAGGGACATGAAGCACTGGTTGGACAGAGATGGTGCTGGATATTTTAGCTTGCTAAGCTAGGCTGAAATCTGGACCCTATAGCTGTGCCAGTGGGGAGTCTTACTGGGGACCTGGGGAGCAAGGGAGCGACCAGCCCTGGACTGACTGTGATCTCTGTGTGCTGTTAAGGGAAATTGCACTTTATTGTGTGCATTTGTTATCCTTTCCTCATATATGAGACGCCCTCTCTGGTGTTAGTGGTGAGGATTTTGGCTCCTTGATTGCTGGGCCAGGGCACGGGTGCCACATATTAATCGGTGGCAGTGATGGGATATTCACATCACATATTAATTACCTGGCAAATACTAACTGGCCTGTAGTGGTGTGGGTAGAGTGAATCCTGTAGCTTGTGTACAGTGAGCTTTGAAGGTGTTTTGTACTCTAAAACAGCCACATAGTGAATACTTAGAGTTTAGATCACAATTGTTTTATTTCTTTTGTTAGCGTAGTTAGTCAGGGTGAGCAGGCAGCATGTCAGTAGAGGAGTATGTAAAGCTGACAAGGAGCCAGCTGGTGGAGATGTGCCAGGCTAGGGGACTGGTACATGGAAACCTGACTAAGGCAGACCTGATTGCAGCCTTGGTTACAGCTGCATCAGAAAACAGCAACCAGGAGGACAATCAGATGGCAGTGGAGATATAATTCCCTTGGAGAATGGACAGCTCAACCTTTCTGCAGTGGACTTAAAAATACAGCTGGAGCTAAAGAGACTTGAGTTGGAGGCCAGGCGTGTGGAATTAGAAGCAAATGAGAGAATGGGATGTTTGCAGGCTGAGGTGAATGATAAACTGTTACATCTGCAAGCTGAGGAACAAGAAAGACAGAGGCAGCATGAGAAGGAGATGCTGACTCTTCACCAGAGTCATGGAGGTAATGAGGAAGGGAGTAACTGGACCGCAGAAGCACAAAAGGTCAGTAAATTTCTTCCGCAGTTTAAAGAGGGGGATAATTTTGATAGTTTCATTTGTATGTTTGAGAGGGTATGTAAACAGTATGAAGCTGACCAAGGGCTCTGGATATGGTTCCTGACCCCCTTACTCCATGGTAAAGCTGCAACTACATTATCTAAAATGCCTGATGTTGCATGTTTTGATTATACTGCTGTAAAGAAATGTCTTTTAGAACTGTTTAAGCTAACACCTGAAACATATAAGAAAATGTTTTGTGAGCATAGACGCAAGGCAGATGAAATTGTGTGTGAATATGTTGCTGAATTGAGCACTTATTTCCATAGGTGGGTGAGTCGATGTCAGGTCACCACTTTTGAAGGGCTGGCAGACCATTTAGTGAGGGAACAAGCCCTTAGCGCTTTACCTGAGTACATGAGGATCTGGTTAGCTGATAGACAATGTGCTACTTCAGATGAGTTGGGGAAGGAGGGAGACCTATACCTGTCAAGCAGGGCAGCCCTGCACAGGAAGGGGACCCCCAGTACTGCTCATTGGTCTAAAGAAACCCATGGTGAGCAGCACAGACTGTCCCAACAGAATCTGCCAGTAGCAGGGGAAGCCACTAGTCCAGGTACATGTCCAGGAGCTAAGTTTAAATGTTTTGAATGCAACCAGTGGGGCCATGTGGCATACAGGTGTCCACGAAGGCAAGGTGGGGAACCAAAGGTGAGGGAGCCAGTAAGTGGGAAAAACAAAATGCCAATAGTAGGTTGTCTTGGGACAACAAGGGTACTAAACTACCACCAGAGGCTATATCCTATTGTAGTGAATGGCAAAGAGGCCATTTCCACGAGAGACACAGCCTCTGAAATAACCATTGTAAAGACTGCAATAGTTATAGAGGAACACTACTTGCCTGGGCAGTCTACTCCAGTCAGGGCTTTAGGAGGGAATCACATTCCAAATACTTTTGGCTAAGGTTTACCTAGACTGGGAGGGTGGAAAAGGAAGCCAGCAAGTAGGAGTTTTTGAGGATATACCTGCAGATGTCCTGATAGGAAATGATTTTGATAGTGCAGCACCCTGTGCTTGTGCAGTTACATGCAGTCAGGCTTGGAGACAAGCAGGTAAGTCTGGTAGCCTGGGAGAGACCCAGACAGACTGCATGCTTGCAGCCAGGACTGGTGAGGTGGTTACTTCAGGGAGTGAGCTACGCTGTAGCAGTGAGACTGAAAGTGAGCCACAGCTGCTTGTGGGTACTGATGTTCCCTTGGACAGAGTGACTACAAAGGTAGGGGTGAGTAGTAGTACCCAGGCTGACAGTGAAGCACCACTGTCAGAGGATGCAGACTTCCTGTGGGAGGGGAGCTGGGAAGGGTTACAAGGAGAGAGTTGAGACAGACTCAGCTCTCAGAACCTACACTGCAAGGCCTGAGGCAGATAGCTAGGGAGGCACCTGATTCTCAAGGAAAGGAGGAATCTGTTTACTGGGACAAAGGGTTACCATACAGAGAGTGGACCCCTGAGGGAGGGCTAGAAAGTGAGAGAGTACAGCAGTTGGTAGTGCCTAGAGCATACCATCTGGCACTTCTAGCCATAGCCCATGATATCCCCTTTGCAGGTCATATAGGCATAAAACATGCAAAGAGGCATAATATGTGGAACTTCTATTGGCATGGGATTTCCAGCGATGTAACAGGGTACTGCAGGACCTGTGAGGAGTGTCAAAAGGTAGGCAAGGCAGGTGACAAGGTGAGACCTCCTTTGATGCCTTTGCCTGTGATTGAGGAGCCATTTCAGAGGGTAACTATGAATATTGTGGGTCATCTGAGTACCCCAAGTTCCACAGGGAAAAAGTATATCCTAGTAGTAGTGGAATATGCTACACGATACCCTGAGGCAGTGGTTTTGTCCTCTATTGAGGCAGAGACGGTGGCAAATACTTTGTTAGAGATTTTCAGAAGGGTAGGTTTCCCAAAAGAAATACTGACTGACAGAGGTGCCAATCTTATGTCAGACCTACTGGCTTGTCTGTGGAAGTCCTGTGGGGTGAAGCACATGAAAACCACCCCCTACCATCCCCAGACTAATGGTCTTGTTGAGAGTTTAAACTCTACAATCAAGTCCATGCTATGGGCATTTGCAGATCAGTTTAAGAGGGAGTGGGACAAATATTTGCCCCATCTATTGTTTGCTTACAGAGAGGTTCCCCAAGAATCCACAGGTTTTTCAGCCTTTGAGATGCTGTATGGGTACAGGATGAGGGGACCTCTAGATTTATTTCGAGATTAGTTGGAAGGTGAGTGCCCGTCTCACAAGGAGTCTGTTGTGGCATACATCCTAAAGCTCAAGACAAGGCTCAGGGAACTCATGGGCTTGGCCTCAGGAGAACCTGGCAGAAGCCCAACAACAGAAAAAGGTGTGGTATGACAGGAATGTTCGAGCTAGAGAGTATGCTGTGGGGCAGCAGGTAATGGTTTTCATTCCTGTCAGACACAACAAGTTGCAAGCAGCTTGAGAGGTTCCCTACAAGGTGGCAAGAAAGGTAAGTGATGTTAACTACATGCTGGAACTGCTAGGGAGAAGGCAGGGGCACAAATTGTACCATGTTAACATGATGAAACCTTACCATTATAGGGCAGCCCTTGTGCTGAGCATTTGCAGTGGATTGCAGGAGGAGTCTGAGGGAGATCTGGGGACTGATCTTCTCAGTGAGGCTCAGGATGACACCTCAGTGGAAGGGGTAGTAATGTCCCAGCAGCTATCTCCTACCCAGGTTCGAGAAATCAGAGCAGTGTTGCAGGAATTTGGGGAAATGTTCACTGGGATGCCAGGGTGTACCCACTGGTGCAGCACCAGGTGGATACAGGAACCCGAATGCCTATTAGGCAGACCCCTTATAGAGTGCCTGAGACAGTCAAACAGACTCTGAGGGAGGAGGTACAGGAGATGTTGGAACTAGGGGTGATTCAAGAGTCCAACAGTCCCTGGGCCTCCCCAGTGGTGCTGGTGCCAAAGAAGGATGGCAGCACCAGGTTCTGTGTGGACTACAGGAAATGAAATAGTCACACAAAGTCAGATACTTACCCAATGCCTAGGACAGATGAGGTTCTAGAGCTTCTGGGTGAGGCTAAGTATCTTACAACCATTGATCTTACCAAAGGTTACTGGCAGGTGCCCTTAACTCCCAGTGCCAGAGAGAAGTCAGCCTTTGTGACATCTTTTGGCTTGTATGAGTTCACAAAGATGCCCTTTGGGATGAAGAATGCCCCAGCATCTTTCCAGAGGCTGGTAGATCATATCCTAGCAGGAGCAGGAGGGTTTGCCCTTGCTTACCTAGATGATATTGCCATCTACAGCCATGAATGGCCAGAGCACCTTCAGCATGTCAGGGAGGTGCTGGGCAGACTACAGAGGGCAGGGCTGACCATTAAGCCGAGCAAATGTCAGGTGGGTATGGCGGAGGTCTCCTACCTAAGACAGAGTATGGAGTGGTAAGATAAGGCCAGAACTTGCCAAAGTGGAAGCTATTCAGGCATGGCCTGCACCTGTTATCAAAAAGCAGGTGAGGGCATGTTTAGGGACAGCAGGGCACTACAGAAATTTCATTCTCAGTTATAGTACCATAGCTGCTCCCCTCACATTCCTGCCATGAAGAACAGGCCAGATAAGGTAGTGTGGACCCCAGCATATGGTCAGGCATTCCAGAAACTTAAAGAATCTTTGGGAGGATCCCCTGTGTTAGCCAGTCCAGATTACAGCAAATAATTTGTTGTACAGGTGGATGTTTCAAACCCTGGGGCGGGGGCTGTACTTAGCCAGATTTCTTCAGAGGGAGAAAAGCACACAGTGGTTTATCTCAGTCATAGGTTCCAACCCAGGGAGGAATGCTATGCAGCTGTAGAAAAGGAATGTCACGCTATAGTGTGGGCCCTGCATAAATGTCAGTCTTATCTGTATGGAAGAAAATTCACTGTTATGACATATCACAACCCTCTAACATGGTTAAACAGAGCCAGTCAGCAAAATGCCAAGTCACTAAGATGGAGCCTGGGGTTGCAAGCATATTATATGTCAGTGCAGCATTGCAGTGAAAGTAGCAATGCCAGTGCAGATGGGCTCTCAAGACAGGGAATGGGGTAGGTATACTCAGATAGACCTAACCCTCTCAAGCAGTTTCTCAAGGTTCACTTGAAAAACTAGCTTGAGTTCTCTGGGGGGGGTGTGAAGACATAGAGATGGGTGAAGGCTGTCAGCCTAGTCAAATAGAATTTGGTACATAATTCTATCATTTGTAAATACTGCGAAATGTTGAGCTTAAAACAATGTGGCAACATTGCCCTCTGCTGTAAAGAAAGCTAAGTCAAGCATTTCTTGTTGGTCCTTTGAAATTAAAATTACTTTCTGCCTGTTCCTTTGAAGTTAGAATTTGGAATCGATGAGTCTGGAGTAAGCATCCTGCCTATTGTTTTAAGGCTAAAGTTAATTACCAGAATTTACATATGGAATAACCTTTATTGCTCTAAGTGTAAAAGAATGTAAATACAGTTTCTGTCAGCCTAGGAACACCAGGAAAGTGTAAAACAATTATGTAATGTTTATCAGAACTGCAATAGCAATTTAAACAGTGAGAACCAGAGATTAGTAAACATTTTGACTTGACTATCCAGCTCACAGCACTCTGCCTTGCTCTATAAGTAAGTTATTTTAAAAGTGTGCTTTCTTTTAGGAATAACTAGAAATTAGAATGATTAGACTTAAGTGTTTTTCTGTGATGTCAGAACTGTACTACTGATTTATTTTAAGTATTTCTGTGTGATCTCTGAACTTTTGACTAGCACTGTATAGTAGAAAGTATTATCTTGTGGTTTTAATTATTTATTATTAAATATGTTAAAACCTTTTAACTGTGGCTGGTTTTGTGTAGAGATAGTTTAATCTCTAGAGTACATTGCATATTTATAGAGTTTACTGTCCAGGTCACTCCAGATAAACTTTGACTGTTTAGTCACATCTACCAAATGGATATTAATATTGCACAGTAATAATTGGACACCATTTTAAGGGCCTTGGAGTAGCTGATAAATATTAGCTGGGCTGTGGCATTAATTACTACCATATAGTCTGGGTAAAAGAGGCACAGCTGGAGAACCTGTGCCAGCCTTCCCCAGAAGTGTCTGTGTGGTTGTGTAATCTCTTATCTCAAAGTGTGTGTGTGTCAGCTACTTGGGCAGGGACATGAAGCACTGGTTGGACAGAGATGGTGCTGGAGATTTTAGCTTGCCCAGCTAGGCTGAAATCTGGACCCTATAGCTGTGCCAGTGTGGGGAATCTTATTGGGGACCTGGGGAGCAAGGGAGCGACCAGCCCTGGACTGACTGTCACAGAAGTATAAAAAGTACTTTTCCTAATTGTAGAATGGTGTAAGAAAGGAAAAGAAAGTGAAGTATGAAAAGATGCATAGAAATGTATTGGAGAACTTAAAGATGAATACAAAAGATTATTATGATATGGAAAAGGAAATATTTAAATATATCAAAAAAAATTAAGACATTACTATTTAAGCAGAGACATTGTTTACAAGGGAGAAGGTGCCTACATATTTGAATAAAAAAGTAAAGGAAGATATTAGTATAATGAGGGGATTGAAAATGTAAAAGGAAAGATAAAAAACACAAGAGCAAACTATGAATATTGTAGTTCAGAATGTAGAAAATATGTATAAGAGTGAAAAATACAGTAAATAAGAGAATGGAAGGTAAAACAAATCAAGAATGAGTTAAAGAAGAATTTGAAAAAGAAATTAGTATTAGTGAATTGGATGAAGTACTTAGGAAAGTAAATGTTGATTCAGCATCAGGTACAGAAGGTATAGGGAATAAAGTGTACCAGAAATGATAGAACTGGCATGGAGAGTGTTTTGTAAACATTTTCAATGACTGGTTGAAAGAATTTACACGGAATAAAGATGAAAAGAATGAAATAAAAAACTGGAGACCCATCACATTAAATAAAGCAGATTATAAAATGTTTATGATGATACCACAGAGGAGAATGGAAGAAAGGATGGACAGGTGGATTAAGAACATTGTCGAAGAAAGTATATATGGTATAAAAAGGGAAGGTATGCCAAGAATCATTATTGGTTGACAGAGAAATTGTTGATAATATTAATAGTAAAAGGGAAGATGTGAATGTATGGCAGGTGATATTAGTAAGGCATCTGATACAGTAAGACATAGTGCTTTGTAGGACATTATGGAAAAGTATGGGATAAGTAATAGAATTAAGAGTGCATATGTCAGCATATCAGATTATTAGAGGGAGAGTGTTAATGAATGGGTGGCTGAGTAAAGAAATATGCATGAATTGCGATATTAGACAAGGATACCCCATGACTGGGATATTGTTTGCATTAGTAATGCATGTGATATTGAGTGAAGCAGCTTATAAAATGAAAGATGCTAAATATGTGATGCAAAAGGAAGTGGTGATTCTAATAGTTTTAAAATATGGATGTTTAATGGAAATGGAAAGAACCTTGAATAAAGATAAACGTTAAGGGTTGGAGTGATGTCCTGAAAATTGGAGAAGTACAGTTTTCAATGAATGACTTATCTTTGTTGGGAATGAAATTTGGAAAAAATATGTAGTTATGAGACACTGGGAGGGTTTGATAAAAGAAAAGAAAGAATCATGTCTTATGTGGAGGACTTAAAGATTATCATTCAAGAAAAAGGTTTATCTGGTGAATTCTTTTTAATGGGAAAATAGCACATATGTCAAATGTTTATGTAATTCAGAAAAATAAGAAAAATAAATTGTGCAATTAATGTTTTATTCATATGGGGTTCAAGATTATACATAGTGAAAAGAGGTTTGTTGTGTATGAATAAAGATGAAGGGTATTAGTGTTATTAAATGCAGTTGTTTATTATGCTTTTTAAAAGTTGTATAGAGTAATATGAACAGAATGAGCAATTAATAGTGGCAATATTTAAATATAAATACAAAACAATCGGGAGATTATGAGAATAAGAATAAGAGATAAAATTATATAAATGAAGAAATTACAAATAAAGGAATAATGCTAACATGGAAAATTAAAACTGTTGATGCAAGGGAGAAGCTGGATGTGGTATAATAATATAATAAACCAATATTATTATGTAAATCCATAAGAACATTTACCAGAGTAAGTGATTAAAGCCATTAAAGTAAGGAAAAAGAAGTGTATTAAGACTGTAGAGTATCAGTTTCATACAGAGACTGGTAATACATTAACCAACCAAGGAACCAAAAACAACTTGAAAAATCCCATGAAGGCTCGAAGCTCAACCAAGACAAGTTTATTGAATAACACATACGCAGGTTCTCCAACACTGACCTAGGTTTCATCCCAAATGGACTTCATCAGAGTGTGTTGAACCTACTGAAATATATATGATAACACCAAATAATCAATTATCCAATGAAAATAAATGAAATAAAATAAAATGTTTTAAAATTTGAACAAAGTTAAAAATCCCATGCAGCTCGTAGAAAATGTATACAATTACCAAATACAGCATGATAAATATTAAAAATGTTGTGTGTATACCTAAACACCATAAATTGTGAATAAAACACTTTATACAATACCAGTTGAAATACAATGAATTAAAATAAATTCATATGTATAATAAATCTAAACATTATAGAACCAGTTGCAATTGATTGTAAAAAGAGTTGCAACTAATTGTAAAAGGATGTAATATATTCTTACCTCAACAGGTTATCAAATATTTTTACCTAAAAGAATGTGTAATTACCAGCATAAAACCGATGGACATCACCTCTTAGTATATCACCCTATTAAGCCTCAAATAGGGTTTGATGGAAATAAATTCATCTAAACCCGGATGGTGATGAGCATTTAATAACATCTGCCATTTAAGTTCACTTACATCTAAATGGTACTCAGTCAGCTTTCCTTGCTGATCCTTTACCAATTGCTCTATAATACAAAATGAAAATTTATGATCATTGTGTGCTATAATATGTCGGGCTAAGGCATTCGTGGACGTTTTATGTTGGATGTCTAAGACGTGCTCCTTAATTCTTTCCCTAAATTTCCTGCACGTCTTGCCCACATAGAATGCCATACATGACTGACATTTAGCAAGATATATGACATTGGAAGAATGACAATTAAAATTACCACCAATTTTAATGTGTATATTATTGATGGTTATCTTACTTGCTGTTGGCAAAATAAACGCGCATGTTGAGCATCTACCACACTTGAAATTACCTTTAATTTTACGTGTAGTATTGTCCCTTGATGTACTGCCTCTCTCAAATATCTGTTTAAGTGCCCTGTCCTTACGAAAAACAAACTTAGGTTTACGTGTGGCAAAACCATGAAATTCCTTCAATCTAATGAAAGACCTCCAATTCTTTTCTATAATCTTAATTATATCTTCGGTGTCGGCGTTGAATGTGAGAACAAACAAAAAATGTTCATTGCATATGTCGTACCTCTTTTTAACTTGGGGCTTCTCATTAAAAAGATCTTGCGTACTCCTAAGTATGGGTTGAATGTGTCCACCATTTCTTTTAAACTGTATTTCCTTCCTAACTTCATCACATAAGGACTTAGGATAACCCCTATTTGTGAAAAGTTTGACCATAAATTCTAGTTCTACCTCAAAATCCAACTCTTCACTGACCATACGGGCTGCCCTGACCATTTGACCTTTAATAATGGCTCTTTTTTGATGTTCCGGGTGCCAACTGTCGTAATGCAGATAAGAGTTGGAAAATGTAGACTTCCTGAATATTTTTGATGTAAGAAGACTATTTTCTCTATTATAAGACAAACAAATATCCAATGGTAGTTATGAGATTTCAAAAACCAAACGGTTTGATTAATATATTTGATGAAAGTGTCCAAGATAATCTTATCACCATGCCACACAATGAATATATCATCCAAATAACGCGTGTACATCTTAATATATGGACTGTATTCACTTTTAATGGGATAAATAGCACATGATGTCAAATGTTTTTGGAATTCAGAATTCATAAAGGTCTTAACAACAATAAATTGTGCAATTAAAAGAAGCAAGGTCTTTTATCAGTCAGTTTCTGGATTCAAAGTGAAAACAGGTTTAAACAGTTGTCCACACATATGAATAAAGATGAAGGGTATTGGTATTATTAAATGCAGTATTGTTTGAAGTTATAGAACATGAAGTAGGTGTTGTTTGGCTGGAAGAACAACTTTTAACACCTATGTAGACTTCATGCAGATTAACACACCAACAAGACTCGCATGGAGTTAGTTAGTGTAACAATTTCCTCCTCTTTTGTACATGTGTGGCAATGCAGGTCAGTGTACAGAGGCAATGGGGGGGCACATTATGGCATTTTGGGAAATTTTGTCCTCAATAGTGAATACAGTCAATATATTAAGATGTACACATGTTATTTGGATGATATATTCAATGTGTGGCATGGTGATAAGATTATCTTGGACACTTTCATCAAATATATTAATCAAACCGTTTGGTTTTGAAATTTACCTATGAGAATAAGAATAAGAGATAAAATTATATAAATAAAGAAATTACAAATAAAGGAATAATGCTAACATGGAAAATGAAAACTGCTGATGCAAGGGAGAACCGCTGGATGTGGTATAATAATATAATAAACCAATATTATAGCACTATGATCATAAATCCATAAAGGAGCATTTAGCAAGGATCAAGTGATTAACTAGCCATTTAGATGTAAGGAACTTAAATGGCAGATGTATTAAGACTGTAGAGTATCAGTTTCATACAGAGACTGGTAATACGTTGCCAGCAAAATAAAATATGTCATATAAAAAGATAGTTAAACGAGTGTGTTTATTTTGTGGGGAGGAAGAAGTAACATTCTATGTTTTTTAAAGTGGTTAAACTCTAGAAAATGTTGTTTGAAGAAATGTTTTTGAGAAAATTAATGATGTAAGCAATATAGATATGAATATGATTATGTATGGAGATTATAAAAATAAGAAGAAAGAATAAGTGAGAAGTGTAGATAAGTATTTTATGCAACATGAGTTACTTGTAATGAAAGACTGAATGAAATTTTGTTTCATGGAAATGGATTTTGGTTGATAGAGTGCAAAAAATTAGATTATGGTTGTGGAAAAAGTAGTAGGGAGGTCAGTTATGGACAAAGAATAATGATGATTGTATATAGGAATGTATATGTATATATATACATAACACAACATAAACAAAACATTATTTACATGTTTACAAATTTACAAAATATACATATTTACAGATGTATATGTATGTATGGGTCTATTTCATTTGATCGAAAGACCATTTGACCTAAACCCATTTGATCGAAATTTCATTTGATCGAAAACCAGTATTCAAGGCATAAAACTGGAATTTGTCCCCCTCCCCAATGTTGTGCGACCCTGGAGTTGGTATATATAGTTGGGGGTGTGAGGGGGCACAGCCCCCCACATTGTTGGGGTGTGGGGGGTGAAGCCCTCACCTAGTTTCCTTTAAAAGAAGAAAATAACACAAAAAGTACAGATTTACACCCCCCCACACCCCCCTAACTCTCTCTCTCTCTCTCTATATATATATATATATATATATATATATATATATATATATATACCAACTCCAGGGTCACACGACATTGGGGAGGGGGACAAATCCCTGTTATTTGCCTTGAATACTGGTTTCTGATCAAATGAAATTTTGATCAGATGGGTTTAGGTCAAATGGTCTTTTGATCAAATGAAGTAGACCCGTATATATATATATATATATATATATATATATATATATATATATATATATATATATATATATGTATATAGTCCTGTTCGATTCTCAGCTAGAGCATCTTCTGTGTGGAGACATGCCTGAATGAAGCTGAAAGATGCAACAACAACATATATATATATATATATATATATATATATATATACATAACACAAGATAAACAAAGCATTATTTACATGTTAAATTTACGAAATATATATATTTACAGGTACATATATATGTACCTGTAAATATATATATTTCGTAAATTTGTAAACATGTAAATAATACTTTGGTTATATTTATATATATATATATATATATATATATATATATATATATATATATATATATATATATATACATATACTTGTAAAATATATATTTTGTAAAATTGTAAACATGTAAATAATGCTTTGTTTATGTTGTGTTAATTAAAGGACCCCTACTCTTTTTGACAGGTGTCGTGGGATTTTTTACATCTACCTGAGCTACCACCAACTCAAACAGACGGACCACATTTTATCAGCTGATCCCAAGGATCCAGTGAATTTATTTTATTTCTGCTCTTGTTCATCCATTTCCAAGACACTTTCTTCCACTTCTTCACTGTTTAACCTATCATACTTATTTTCTGTTTGCATGTGAATCTCTTCTACCATTATCCCTTCCCCTTACAGTTTTTCTTCACCTTGAGTTATATTTCTTTCACTTTCTTCCTTACATACATTCACCATTTAACTTTCTTCCAGAATATTATTTTCAACATACTGTCTTTCTTCCCTCACAGTTTCTTTTTTAAGTACCTCTTCTTTTTCCAGCAGGGGACATTCAAATCACCAATGGCTAGACTCATTATATTTCCTATGCTATGGTCTGCATGTTTCTCTGTGAGGGGAAGGCAAAGATTTGCTAATATCATTAAGACAGTTATGCTTGAAAATGAGGCAGAGTGGACACAGTCAGTCATGAGGCTGGTTAGCCTCATTGCCAAGAAGATATTTGATGGGGTTAATTGGAATTATTTGCTTGCAGTTTTAAACAGATTTGCAATGCTAGAAACTGTACTTTTATTATTGAGGTAACTTTGTAGAGGTTCTTTTGCATCAATGAAAATATGGATGAAGGTCTGGATAGGGTTTAAGCTATATAGGGGTACAACACAAGGGTATCCATTGCCCTCTGTTGTTTGAAATGTACAGCCTTTTGCTGAGTGTATAAGGAATTTAGATTTAATCTGGTTGGACTGGATGGCAAGTCAACATAAGATCTTCATTTTTGCAGATGATGTCATTATCTGTTTGACAGAACCAGATCAGTGGCCTCCTAAACTTTTCCAAATTCTGTGTAGGTAGGTTTCAGGAGTTTTCATGGTACAAAGTCAATTGTACTAAAAGCAAGCCATTATCTGTGAATTATATTCCATCATGTAATGTGATACAAGTGTACTTGGGGTCATACGAAACTTAAATATTTGGGAGTTTAGATTTGGATTATACTGAGTACTAATAAGGGAGTGAAACAATCACGATCCAGCACAAAAGAAAAGGTTATTGGCAGGATGAAAGCTTCTAAAATGCTTGCCTAGGTGACAAGATTCAAATAATTAAAATGTTTGTACTTCCTTAATTGTGTTTATTTATGTAGTATTTCCTATATACTCTTAAAAAGAAAGTTTGGAAAAACTTGGATAAGGAACTGAAGACATTTATTTGGGATGAGAAATCTCTCAGAGTTAGCTGACAAAAGCTGATACTGCCACAGAATCTGGGGGGACTAGGATTACATATCTGAAGTGTTATGTTTATACCTGTCAGGTAAGATATACATATATGTTACAATCTTCTCATTCTTTCCATTAATGGAAGGAAATACATCTGCTGAAAGGAAAGGTTAATGCGTGGGGTAAGAGAATTGGATTCTAGTGTTAAGAGTAGAAGAGGCAGGATAAAAGTCTTATACACCCATATATTTTAGATAAAGTTAACCAGTTGTTTAGTAGCAAGGGACTTGGTCCTTGAAGAACAAAATTGTTTCCAACTTGAGTGAAATATGCAGGTAAGGTGGCAACCTCCCAGGACAAGCTAGCTTAAGGTGGCTAGCCATAAAGACTGTTGGATTGTGGGTATGGAAAAGTGTGATTTTTGGGCAGGGGATTTATCTTCCACATGTAGGTCTGATCAGGTAGATGCAATACATAGAAAACCATAATCAAGGAAGTGACAACCCCCCAGCTATATTTAATTTTCTGCTGGAGACTAGGTCAAAAGATCCAATCATGTCATCAATATTTTCAAAAGAGTATCATTCACTGTTCGAGGGTTAGAATTATATGAGTGATAAGGTTAAAAATGAGGGAGAAGTGAATTTATCTCTTACTGTTTCAAGGGATTGTAGGGTAGATATATATTTGACCCCCAGATTTGCTACAAAGTCTAGACTTTTTAGAATTTTTGATGGAAGTGCCTCCACAAGTATTTGTATAAACCAGCTAAGTTGGCTAAGATGTTTCATTTGGTATCTAACACTTGTTGAAGATGTGGGGAAAGGGGAGCTGGTACATTGGAGCATGTCTTCTTGGGATGTGAGGTATTGACATTGTTGAAAGGACACATACTAGCTTTAATTAAGAAAACTAATGGTGTTGAGATGGCACTAGGAAAACCTTTTATCTGTCTCATCAGAGCTCTTGAAAGTAAAGGAGGAAGGTACTGTTTTGATCAGTTTGTTGATGTTGATGGTGCAAATGTGTGTCAGTAAAAGATGGAAAACTGTCAACTCTCCAACTATTGGTATGGTTTGTCACATAATGGATGAAATTAAAGATGCTGAGTTGAGAAAATTAACTTAGGGTGGAGGTAAGAAAATTGTTACCAAGTAGCGGGTTTTGGACAAGACTGTAGCTCATCCGGTCAGGATAAAACAAACAAATGGTTATGGGCTCAGTTCAAGCAGATTTATTACACACAAACACATCAGAAATTAGGCCTTGTAATATAAACTTAAACTTATAAACAGACTGACTACCACACTCATGCATGATAACACTCTGACTGTTCTCTCAAAATGGCACTGCTGCCTGCACGTGCTCACTATTGATATGTATGTGCTACATCTGGAAATACTTCTTAAAGGTACAACACACACTCTGTTCTACATCTTCCCTCTTTGAAAAATAGATCATACATGAAATGACAGTACTCAATGACAT
Source organism: Protopterus annectens (assembly GCF_019279795.1). Classification (NCBI taxonomy): domain Eukaryota; kingdom Metazoa; phylum Chordata; order Ceratodontiformes; family Protopteridae; genus Protopterus; species Protopterus annectens. Next base: position 975,857,745 of record NC_056726.1, on the reverse strand, counting down.
GCAATTATACAGAAATGATCTTTGACATGCAATTATACAAAACTAATTCCTTGACATGCAATCATCAAAATCAGACACGTAAAAATGATGTCCAGGTTGCTATGTATTTCACACTAGATCTAGAATTACAACCTGATCATGTAACATAAAAGTAAGAATTGGATTTAGCAATGGGGACTGTCGTCAAGGAATGTTCAAGTTTGGGGACAACTGGGATACTATCAGGAATGGGAATGGATGCTGAGACATGTTCTTTGGTATGAACATTGTCAGGGATGCTCTGAGAACTAGAGTGCATCACAGGTACGATGCTGCGATATAATTTTCGACACAGGAAGAAGATGCCTGCAGTTTCTCATGTAGTCTATACCCTCAAATTCCACTAAGTAGGATCTCAGCTTGGCATATATGCCTCTCACTTGACCAGTTCGATCAAAGCCTTTCGCCGTTTGCATCTTCACTGTCTCTCCTTCTTTTAACAGATGAAGAAATCTGCTCATTTTATCATAGCTGGACTTCTCAAAAGAATGCTTCTTAAAAAGTTGGGTTTTGATTGCTGTGTTGTTTTTAGCATTAGGCACCAACAAACTAGAACTGATAGGCAAGGTTGTTCTGGTTTGCCTATATAGAACCTTTGATCAGGGAAGCCAAGTAGGTTGTCACAGGGTATATTTCTGAGATTAAGTAAATTCAAGAAAATATTGGTATTCTCACACTTTGACCTCTCTAGTAATTGCTTTGCAGTCTGTACTGCATGTTCAGCAAGGCCATTTGACTGTAGGTATTCTGGACTACTAGTAACATGGATAAAGTCCCACTTTTTTGCGATTCTCTGAAACGATTGATAAACTGGGTAGTGTCAGAAATAACTTTGTGTGGACTACCATGGACTGTGAAATGATGTTTCATCTTAGTAATAACAGCAATGGATGTTAGGTTAGGTATCAAATTGATTTCAAACCAGTTCAAATAAGAGTCTACCAACACTAAGTAATGCTGATTGTTCCACTCAGATATGTCAGTGGCTACTGTTGACCAAGCTAGTTCAGGAATCTGGCTTAGCTGAAGTGGCTCTTTTTGCAAATGCAGTTTAGTACTATTGCATACTGCACAAGATGAAGTACTTTATCGATGTCTTTTGACATAGAAGGCCAAAATACTTGTCCTCTCGCCCTTCTTTTGGTAGAATCAGAACCTGGGTGGCCACAATGCAAAATATAAATGTATTCATGCTGTAAAGAAGTAGAAACAATAACTTTGCGAACTTTGAAAATTATATCATCTTCCATCAGCAACTCATCTCTGCATGGAAAATAAGGTTATACTTCTAGTAGTACACAGGATTGCTCTGACGACCATCCAACATTGATGAAGTGGATGAGCTTTTGCAAAATTGGATCAGTCTTTGCAAGCTTTCTCAGGTCATCAAGTCTCATGGTAGAAAAATTATGCTCGTCCATGACATCAAAGTCAAAATTCACTGCATCAAGCTGTTCTATGGTATTTATGGGCAATCTGGATAAGCTAGCCAGATAAAGAAGTTTGGCTTTTGTATAGACCATTTTGAAATTGTACTTCTGTAATCTAAGCATCATTCTTTGTAGTCTTGCTTGAGCTGTATCCATAGGCTTCTTTAAAATAGTGACTAGAAGTTGATGATTAGTTTCGATTTGGATAGCTCGGACATAAATATAATCATGGAAATTCGAACATGCAAACACAATCGCCAAAAGTTCCTTCTCAATTTGAGCATACTGCATGTCAGTTTGGGTAGGAGTTCTAGATGCATAGGCAACAGATCTGCCCTCCTGAAGAATAACTTTATCGAGACTGAACTTTGATGTGGACATCATAGTATCTCAATGTAGGCAGGGTGGCAATTTGCTGTTTGAGGTTATCAAATGCACTCTGGAGTTGTTCTAACCATGACCATGCAACATTTTTGCATGTCAATTCTCTTAAAGGCACTGATAACTCACTAAAGTCAGGGATGAATTTGCCCAAATAGTTAACCATACCAAGGAAATGCTGTAAAGCTTGGACATTGTCTTGAGTAGGCATCTCAAGAATGGCTGTTTGTTTGGAAGTGTCTGGTCATAAGCATGTACTGGTAAATAAATTACTTACATAAGTAACTTCTGGTAGTCTGAATTTATATTTCAGAGGATTGAGCTTTAAATTCACTTCATGCGCTCTGTCCAGAACTTTCCTGAGGTTTCTGTCATGCTCTGATTCACCATTGCCTCCAACTAGTAAATCATCCACTACTGTAGCACACAGATAGCCAGAAAGAAATTTACTCCATTGCACGCTGAAAGACTTCACTGGCAGAATTTATTCCAAAAGGCATTCTGAGGAATCTTTATCTACCGAATGGAGTACTGAATGTAGTCATTATTGAAGATTTGCAATCAAGCATTACTTGCCAAAATGAACTCTTTACATCTAAGACAGAAAAAACAGTGCCATTTGGCATGAGGGTGGCAATCTCCTCGACTGTATGCATATGATGACGAGGTATCTTTAATGCCTTGTTCAACTCTTAGGAGTCAATGCATATTTTGATTTTATCTGAATTTTTCTTATGAGCAGCTACCATGGAAGACACCCACTCAGTTGGTTCTGTGACTGGACAAATCACACCTTGCTACATCATCTTGTCTAACTGGACCTTGACTTTGCCCTGCATAGCTATTGAAATTCTTCTTGCTGTTCTGACCACTGGACTGGCCTTTGGGTCTACTTCCATGGAGTACACAACTAGAAGTTTGCCTAACTTGTCATAGAAAACATCAGCATACTCTGAGAAAATAGCATCATTGAAGTTGGAACTGGGACGTGTTCTCACATGATGGACTTCTTTTGTAAAAGAAACCAGTTTCATTCTTAAACTGTCTCTGTGACCTAATAATGACTGCACAGGTCTTCTGACCACATATAATTGGAAGCTATAACTGCTCCTAGCTGAATAGCATGAAGCACTACTGAGCCTTCCGTTTGAATCTCACCTCCATAAGCAACAAGTTTTGCACAACTGACCAAATTAAGTTGCTCACCAGCTCCCACTCCAGCAAATGTTTCTGCTGACATAACATTACACTTTGAACCAGTGTCTACTTTGAGCTCCCTGGGCTTACCATTGATCAGGACAGTACAAAATACTTCATTCTCTGCCAACAAATCTACTACATTAACCTTTCCACTGACCACTGACACACCATCTACATAGAAAGTAGGGTTACAGCTTTCTACATGATCAACTTGCTTTTTTGAGTGACTTTTCTTAATGATTAAATGAGGCTTGCCTGATTTATCAAACTTTTGAAAGTGGTTCCATTTTTTACACTTGTGACATTGTTGACCAAATGCTAAGCACTTCTCTCTTTTAAACTCATGATTGGCACCACAAGTATGACAGTTAATAATAAGACTTGACTTGGGTTTTACTGACTCACCCTAATACTACACTAAGCATGTCTGTTTAGCTGAACTGGCCTGGGAACTTGCTAGAAAGTTATGGGATCTACCTGGGAAACCCACAGGGGTTGCAGCTGCCATGTCCTTAGGCCTGTTTCTGCTTGCCACTTGCTGCATGCATTTTAGGCTTCCTCTAGAGGCTGCTGAAAATAAGTTCTTGTCACTTGTAAGCATACATGTGTTCCTTTCTGTGACCTCTTGGATTTTACAAATCTGTATAGCTTTGCTCAATGTTAAATCACTGTCACAAAGCAAAATCTTTCTAACTGCAACATATTAACACCACACACAAACCTGTCTTTTATTAACTCATCTTTCAAATCACCAAATCTGCACGTTTTAGCTTTATTTCTCAAGTCAGTGATATAAGCTGCAAAAGTTTCACCTGGCTTTTGGTGTCTTGTATAAAATAAGTGCCTCTCTAATGCAGGGTTGCCAGATTTCCGATTGGACAGGGAGGGACAAAGTGAAGACAAAAAAAAAAAAAAAAGGTCTTTCATACATAAATGAATGACAAAGACTTATACTGCATACAGTCGCTGTTTTTAATTAGATGTATTAATCAAACCAAATACGCAAATAAGTACATACAATACAGTAGTACTGAAGCAGGAATCACAGTTATTATACATTACAACATTACAAACAGTCACATATTGATTAGATACCTTCGAAACATTTTAGTTAAATTCTAATTATAAACATGTATAATCAAACCACATACATGGAATTAACTAAATATACATAATAGTCACACAGTAACAATAATAATAACAATAGTACAATAGTACACTTTGAACATTTGCAGGAAACACAGTTATTATGCATTGCAAACAGTCACATATTCATTAGATACCTTGTAAACATTGTAGTTACATTCTAATTATAAACATGTATAATCAAACCATATATATGCAAATAACTACATATACAGAATACTCACACAATAATAATGACAACAATAACAGCAATACAGTAGTACACCTTTGAATGAATATTTTGATTTAAATCCACAAAGTTATATAATAACAACAGTTTTATTACAAGTACTTTTCACAGCTTTTAGCTTGTTTCAAAATATATTCACCATCTTTAGTCGATAAAAATTTTCTAAAGTCTTTACAAGTGTAATTAGAATTTTGTTTTACCATTAATTCAGCTTCCACAGTCTTTAACAATAATCTGTTTCTCTCCTTTCTCCAGGCTGCACTAGTTAGACTAAATATTCTCTCACAAATTGCATTGGAATGTGGAATTGAGAGTATGTGGGCCACGATTTTGTACAAATTACTGCAAGCAGGATGATCTTTAAAAAATATTATCCATTTCTCATCTATTGTTTTTTTTCTCATTTGCTTCAGTCATACTCAGTACAAACTTGTTTAATAAACAGACATCTTCATATAGAAGATCAGTATTGCAAGTAATAATAAATAATTTTGTTAATTCGTCAATTGACGGGAATTCGATTTTTACATTTGGTTTTAAGGATAAGACATTAATGCATTGAAATTTGTTACTTTCAAAGTTAAACCATTTCTGTAGGTATTTTATCGCTGTGTCAAAAAATGTCTGTGTGTCATTTTTGAAACTGTTTTTTTTGGTGTCGTCACTGCATTGTAGTAACATTGTTCTAGCAATGTTTCCATAAAAGGCATCATCTTTTTTTTTGACTAAGTGACTGCAATACGCCGTTCATTATTTCAAAAACATCAATTATTAAAACATCATTGCTTTGAAGTTTTGTTAACGCATTCTGAATAATAGTGCATGCATTTGCAACAAACCCCAGGTATGCTAATGCCAATTCATCACTGAAAAACAATTCAAGAATTTCAGATTTGGATTTTTGACTCAGAAAGTACAATCGTATTGGCTCAAAATTTTTTATTATCCGCTCAATTGCGGGCATCAAAGTGAGCCATCGAGTCGGCACATGGCATAACATTTCAGACCACTCTACTTCTAGCCATTCGAATAATTCTTTCAGTTGTACGACTCTTTTTGTTGATGAACTAAATTCATTATAAATTTTTATAACGATCGACTCTATATCAAAAGTTAAAGTTTGTGCAGCTTTTTTAGCAGTATTATGTAGTATGTGACAATTACACCCAATTCCAATTATATTTGAATTAAGGTCTTTTAATTCTGTAAAGACGCTTTGTTTTTTACCAAAATTGACGTTAGCATTGTCGGCGCAGAAAGCTGTTACATTGTGTATTTTTAAATTATTATCTTTTAAAGCCGTTGTTATAGAATCTGCTATACTAACTGATGTCTCGCTTTCCAGTGAGTAGAAGGTTAATAATTTTGTTTGAATGCCCTGTTCTTTGTGAAAATACCATACAGTTAATGGGAAGGTTTTTATATTGCCTTTATTTGAGGCGTCGGTACTCACAGAAAATGGCTGGTCATCTTGCAATTCTTTCAAAATAATTCTTTTTGATTCAGGTGCAAGCACACATGTAATAATTTTTGTTGCTTTAGTTATACCACAACAATATTTTTTTGATATTGTTGAATCTGGGAACAAACAAGAAAAGAGCAATCCTGCACAGTCACTGGAAATGTAACTGTGTGAATGCTTCAAAGTGTGAAAACAAAAAGCTATCTCTGCAGCAATAATATCATCTTCTTCCTTTGAATTTTTTGTCATTAAAAATGTTGTTATTTTGGTGGATGTCGAAGCTGCTGAAATATTGTTGGTGTGCGCAGTAGACTTCATGTGTCGTTTGATGTCATTTTCACCACCATGTCCAATTGAAAATGACATATTATTGCACATCGAGCATATAGCATATCCTTCTCGTCCTTCTCATAACCAGGAATATTTTTCATCCAATCAGTGTTGAATTTCACAAGCCTTTTTATTTTCTTTGAAGGAGTATTATCAACATCTTTGGAAGTACTCATCTATATAATGATGAAAAGTTTTTACATGTTAAGATATTTTTAATAGAATGTAGAAATCGACTATGAACAAGCAACAAATACCAGGCTGGGTGTTGTAAACTCAACAAAAAAGTCGTAAAATAACACCACTAAGCACAGAGACAGAGTCCGACTCCAAGTTGATTTTACTTTTTAATGTAGTTAAACTGCAATAGTCGCTATTCAATGTTTCTTAATGTAAAACTGGTTTTGAGAGCTCAAGTGTAGTACCAGATGCTTTACAACAAAAGGCAGAACTCCTGCAGTAAGATGATCCTTAGAAATAAGTTCACAGACTTCTACATAGAAAACCTTTGCAAAACCCAACAGCTTTTGCAGTATCAGAGGAGGTTAGGATGTACCGACGGTACCTCACCAGATTTGTATAACTGGAGCTGTAAACACCCTAGTCTCAGAGGCTTCCAACAAAGAGAATTCTACATTTAAAATCCCTAAGCTACCAGAAAAGACTAAAAGCACTGTCTCCCTGGCCTTGAGTGTCTTACAGACTCTTCAGAGGAAATCAATGCCTTGCCTTCCACACAGTCAGGCGACCCAGCAGTCAAAGACCTTTTGTACCTTCACAAATCAAACAATCCCAAAAATATCAGAACATCAGATCTAAACCAGCTTTAACAGAGCAGTAACACAAGGTGGAGAGAAAAATTAGTTACTCAGAATTTTCAAAACCTCTGGAATAGACTCGCTCTTCAGATAAAGCAGTGTAACACACCACCTTCTTTCAAATGGGACCTGGATAATTGAATGAGTATTCATAAATTCAACCTAGGCATGACTGGCACAAGACAACCCTCCTCAAAAAGGGGGTTACACAACTTACAACAATCTAGGGTGGGGAACTGACATGGCATAATGGTGCAAGACTCAGTAGCCTTAAACTTCTTGTGATAACATTAAATACACTTAAATGGGGAAACTATATTATCTTGTAAAACATCCAAGGCTAGCTTCGAAAGAAAAATTGCCATGGACTCCAAAGATAACCACAAGGCATTCTTTAGCTATGTCAAGAATCTAAGTGGCAATTCTCAGATTTGCTCAGAGTTGGTGCCAAGAAATACACTGAACTGACTGATATAGCCAACATCTTGGCATACAGGTTCAGTGCAAACGTCACCAAAAGGGCCCATAACTATACCAGAAGAATGCAGTGCCCCTGAAATCACAGACACTCAGGTTAAAAAAGCCCTCTCCAAAGCCAAAAACACAGCATTAATGGGACTGGATGGTGTCCCAGGCTGCATCCTCCTACACGAGCTCAAAGATGAACTAACCTCTCACCTAAACACACTGTTTAAACTCAGCCTCTCCACAGACTACGTGCCCACAGAGTGGTGCACAGCAATGGTTATTCCGCTCCACAAAAGGTGGAGTCACAACGGACCCCGGGAACTATCGCCCTATAAGCCTGACTAGCTTGGTATGCAAAGCTATGGAGTGCATCATCATGGATCTCATTAACAGAGACATTGGGAACCTCCAAACACTGGACCCTACCCAGTTTGGCTTTGTTAAGTGCAGATCATGCCTCCTAAACCTGGTGGACTTCTTTGAGACAGTTACCAAGGCTATAGATGAGGGAAGGGTGGTCCACACAGCCTACTTAGAGCTCACAAAGGCTTTTGATACCATTCCCCACTCAGGTATTATTGACAAGCTCACCAGCCTGAACATAAACCCCTGGAGCTAGGTCTGACTCTAAAGCGGTAAATTGGCATTCCCCAGAGCTCAGTCTTAGGACCCCCTCCTGTTCAGCATATACTTCTCAGAGGTACAGGCAAGCACAGGAGGATTATGGCTGACCAAGTTCGCAGACGACTGCAAACTAAGGGCTATAATTGGCTCTCCAGCTGACACAGACATCCGCCAAAAGGGTCTCACTGAGACAGATACCTGGTGTCAAAACCATGGCCTCAAGCTAAATGCCAAAAAATGCATAGTCACCCCCTTTGGAAAAAACAAAGTACCTACAAACTACCACATAGATGGCAGCCCCCTAAATACGGAAAACTTAATAAGGGATCTGGAGACCCAAGTAGATAGTAACCTCTCCTTTGATAATGGTTATAAAATCCTTCTATGTGGCCCACGGCCGGCCACCCACCTAATCACAAAAGGGTTTTCATCCAGATCGAAAGAGGTAATTGGGCAAAGGGCCCCTCTACGCATCACTCATCATCAGACCTATCACCCATCATAGAGTACAATGCCCCATTTGGGATGATCATGTACCTTAGTTACAACAAGACACCTACAACTGCAAAGACCACAGAAGTACCTCACCAAGAGGATCACTGGCCTCAAGCAGATGCCCTATGCAGCTCAACTGAAGAAACTCCAGCTGTACTCGGTTGCAACTTGCATACAGCCTACTCAGAGGTGATCTCTGTCTGCCTGACATACAAGGCCATGTCCAAGTCCAACCCAGAATTGATGGACATACATACTCCACCTAAAGAAAACCATATCCCCTACCTATGAACTTATGTTTGCCAGTCTGGTCAGGAAGTTGAGTTGGTATGATGACCCTTTTAGGTAATGACCCAAACCAATAAGCAAACAGCACAATATAAATTTAACATACACAGAAGTAAAATACATTTCAATACTTAATCAAAATTAAATAAATAAAATACATAATGTTCCACAGAAGAACATAAAAATAGATAGTGAATCTAACAGAGTTACGGAGATAAACGATTCTTAGTTAAAGCATAATGTAAATAATTTAAGAGTGGAATCATTTAGCATAAATCAAACAATTAACACTTACATCCACCTAAATTTGACCTATACAAGTAACTAGAGCACAGCAACAACTTTGTAACACCCTCCATATTTCATCCTTTCCTGTACTTTTTTCAAGGTACTCCATCCTTCAAATGCTTTAACTATCCCTATCTATGTCTACTATTCCTTTCCTTTCTCCAGTGACAGTCTAAGAAACAACCCACAAGTCTAAGAAGCCTTTTAAATAAGAATTGTATCATGTCACAATGTGTAATGTTTCATGTGCAGATTGGTTCTGAGAGCAGTTGACCTACTTTCTCACACAGTGGCTTATTAAGGTTAACATATTTAAACAAGAGTATTGAGCTTTTGAGCTCAATGTTAAGTCACAGTTCTTTACTTTTTTTTTTTTTTTTTTTTTTTGCTGGTTCAGTGGATAAGCAATCATTATTTCATGACTAGACAGTCTGTAAGTTTCTCAGATCATGGGTAGAAAGAAAAATCTTACTGTGTGCGTTTCTATTTCTAACTTGTGTATTAGGATATTATCAGCTTTTTTATATAACGCTGGCATGCTGCTTAAGTTATCAATTAGTTAGCCTATTAAGAGGAGATATAATATATATACTTAAATTAAACCATCTTCTTGCCTCTGTCACATTATCACATCACATATCAATCAATAACAGTTATTATTTCCCTGGCTGGCTGCATGTTCAGCCTCTAATACTGTTGTCTTTGACTTTGGGCCAGTTTGGGCTGAATAAAAGCCTGAACATGAGAATTAGGCATTAGGATCTGTGCTCCCGAGCAGTTTAACACACACAAATAATTAAATAAATAGTCTCTCCATTGAATAACGTTACACAATACTACAAATACAATATGTAAGGTTTTATCAACTCAACTCACTGTGTAGCTCACTTGTAGAGTTGTAGTAGCTAGCATCGATCATTCGCATGACACAGCAGAGCAGAATGGAACATCATGTAGCCTTATCACACCCACCCATGCACAGGATGATGAAAAACTTGTGGGAAAAAGGTACGTATATACGTACAAGACAAGTGCACAGCCAGGCAACATACAGGAAGTCACACACACTTCATCGCCAAATTCGCCATCGGGATTTTTACAGCTTAAACGGGACCCGGGATTTCTATGTTGATCTCGGGATAATCCCGCTGAAAGAGGGATGTCTGGCAACCCTGCTCTAATGTAACATTTGTCTGGGGGTTACAGATTTCTTTAAATTTATGTTTTAAGCACTAAGTTAAGCAAAATACATGCCCTTGTATATGCATCTTTGTCAGAAAAAGCTGCTTGCATGAAACTGTTGTATTCCTGCTCAGATACTCTCCAATTCACTGCAATGTTATGATCAAACACAAGTGGACTGGGTCTGTGAAATGCCTCTGCCATAATGTCACACAATAGTGAAGGTGCTTGAAATTATGTACGAACATGCACACACATAAATATGTCAGAACTTTATGCCAGAACTTGTAATTATGCCCAATAGCACAACAGACTCTGAAATAACTGCACTCTGCCAAATAAGTCTCCGTAGCACAAGAGCACTTTAAAATCACTGAACTTTGCAAAATCACTCCTTATCAGTGTAAGAAATACATTGAAATGACTGTACTTTGTGAATAAAGTGTACACAGCAGAAGAAGCTCAGAGTAAGAAACACTTCAAAATAAATGCACTTTGAAATGCCTGCACTCTGCGAATATATGTCTCATACCCTTGTTTCACATTACAAATTGGACATCATATCTAGAAACAGAGCCTCCTTTGGTTCGACAGTACGGCAGAATTTCCTTCCGTGAGGGCCAACCAAGGTCAGCATAGCTGTGGACTCTGTTCCATAAGTGAGGAAGAATGAAAAGGACTGTGATGCCCATGCACTGGCCCAGCAATCAAGGAGCCTCAAGCCTCACCACTAACACAGTGAGGGACATCCATATTGGGAAAGATAACAAGTACATACACAGTAAAGTACAATTTCCCTTAAGAGCACACAGAGATCACAATCAGTCTAGGGCTGGTTTCTCCCTTTCTATCCAGATCCCCAATAAGACTTCCCACTGGCACAGCTATAGTGTGAAGTCCTTAGCCAGGGTTCTAAGCCAAGATCTCCCAGCACTCCCTGTGTCCAACTAGTGCTTCATCTCCCTGCCCAAGTAGCTCACGCACACACACACACACACACACACACACACACACACACACACACACACACACACACACACACACACACACACACACACACACACACTTTGAAATATGATTTATATACAACCGCACAGACACTCCTGGAGAAGGCTGGCACAGATTTACAACTCCTGTATCCAGGCTATAGCACCAGTAAGGGGTGTCCACACTGGGAAGCATAACAAATACACACACAGTAAAGTGCAATTTCCCTTAAAAGCACACAGAGATCACAGTCATTCTTTGGCTCGTTTCTCACTTTCTCTCCAGATCCCCAATAAGACTCCCCACTGGCACAGCCAAGTAGTCAATGCAACCCCTCCAGTGCACACACACACTTTGAGATTTGCTTTATATACAAACATGCAGACACTCCTGGGGAAGGCTGGCACAGGTTCTCCAGCTATGCCCCCTCCTGCCAGGCTATAAGTTAGTAATCACTGCCAACAGCTACTCTTATCAGCTACTAAGAATGCCCTTACCAAAGAATGTCCAATTATTACTGTGCAATATTATTATCCAATTAGTAACTGTTATGAACAGCAAGGCTTATTTGGAGTGGCTTTGTACAGCATCCCTATATACATGCAATGTACTTTAGAGCTTAAATTATCTCTACACAAAACAGCCACAGTTGAAAGGTTTAAAAATATGTAATAATAAATAATAAAAACAAAAGACAAATGTTCTCAATTTAACATAGTGCTAGTCAGGAGTTCAGAAATCACAGGAAATGCTTAAAATAATACTGTAGAATAGTCTGACATAAATATAGAAAACAGCTAGACTAAATATGACTAAATTCCTATCTAACTAAGAGCAACCACAGTTCTAAATAAACTTACATATAGTGCAAAGGCAGAGTACTGGTGAGTGGTCATTTCTGAAGACAAATACAAAATGCCCTGATTCTCTCTGTCTCTGAGAAAGTCTTAAAAATAATACATCACTGCTGACTCATTTTAGATTACATCATTCTTCTCTGGTTCCCAGGCTACCAGAAACTCAGAGTTTTAAAATTTCTTTGATCTTGCACTTGGCCAGGACACTACAACAATAGAAAACATTCTATATGTAAAATCTAGCAAGTAACTCTGGTCTTAAAACAATAGAAGGTGTTCCTCAGTCCAGACATTATGTCTTCGAGCCTTGAGATCAAACAGTCATTCAGTGCTTGACTTATCAGCTTTCTTCCAGCAGAGCGCACTGTGGTTACATTTTTGAAGTTCAACATTTAGCACAGTTTTCTTTACATTTTAAGAGGACAAGCCTGTTGATTATATTCATATTTACAATGACATAGAATTATCTACAAAATTCTATCTAGCTAGAGTGGCAGCCTTCACATATCTTCACAAGGACAACATTAGATTTACAACTCACCATAACAAGCATCTGCGTTGTCCATTTTCATCTTCCTCAACTCCCCTCCCATCCATTTCCCATCCATTTTTCTTCTGTAAGGACCTCCTGGACTGTGTTTTGAACCTACAGTTACAGGTTTGAGCTCTCTCTTTTCTATCTGACTATATTTGTTTCTCTTCAGCTATTGGGAAATATATCAGCCAACTTGATATGAGATAGGGATGGAGTAGGGCATTATGGGTTGAGGGAGGAGCTCGAAAGTTGGATCTGAGGTCTGGTAAATGTGGTCGAGTTGGATCAGAGGATGAGATCTGAACCACATAAGTGAGAAAGAATGAAAATGGACAGCACATATGCCTAGTTATGGTGAGTTCATAACTTAGAATTTCTAGTAGTATAGCCTTGCTCTCCTTATTGCCCACATCTTTTTGCTCATTTCCAAATGAAATGTGCTTCATTTCCACAATAAAAGCAATTTTGTTTGGCCCTGATACCTAACAGTTGCTGTTTTCTCAGTTAATTTTATATTATTTGGACTATGCTATAATTTTCCAACATACCTACCCAGTGTAACCCACACTTCCCACCCCCTATCTGTTGTCATACATTTTCTTTATGTCATGTACTTTATCCCAATGGTGCAGCGATTAGTATTGTTGCCTCACAGCAAGAGGTTCTCTGGTTCAATTCTCTGCTGGGGTGCCTTTTGTGTGGAGTCTGCATGTTCTCTCTGTGGTCATGTGGATTTCCTACTGGTACTCTGGTTTCCCCCCACATTCCAAAGACATGAAGTAAGTAGATTGGACACTCTAAATTGGCTGTAGGTAAGAAACTGTGTGAATGAGTGGTATGACTAGTACCGTGGCAGGTCTAGCCACCTGGTGGTGTAAACCTTGGCTTGAGATGATTGTCACTGCTGAAGTGACACCCCAACCCCATATGCAAAAGGGGTTGAGGATGGATGGACCTTATCACAAATTTTGAGGAGAAAAGTTTTAAATTCTAATTCCTTCATGAGGGTAGTTATGAATTGCAAGCCAAAGTTCTGAAAAATAAAGTCTTTCCAAAGTGATAATCTTAGTTCTCTTTTCTATTTCACCCATATTATTTTCTGCACTTGGAAAAATCTAAGAAGTTATTTCACAAAAATATTCCAACCCCAACTGTATCAAAGCTTTTAATTCCTTTAAAGTGCATTCTAATGGCAATATACTACTGTTCATAATGCTATAGCTGTCAAGACTAACACTGGTTTTGCCCCTTATTCTTATCAATGGTCTTTTTTTCTGAAGCTGCTGCCCTTCTGCAGACAAACACCTCTCTCTCTCTTGTTTTTTTTTAATTAACATATAAAATGTGTCATTTATTAAACAAGAAAAAAAATATTGCATTTGTGGAAGACATTTTGGGTCTGACTCCCAACTTTTTCTTTCAGGGTTTCTGGAGGAGAGATCTTTGAAAGGGTAATAGATGAAGACTTTGAGTTATCTGAAAGAGAGTGTTTCAAGTAAATGTGTCAGTCTGTTGATAGAGTTCAAGGTATCGATATTTTGTACCACAAGCTGGCAACGTATGATAACAGCATCTGATATTAACTCAACAGTCTTTTAGCCTGCCCTTTTTCATTGCGTTTATTGTTCATTGTGTACAAGCACCTCTCTTCATGTTCCTGTTCCTTGCTTTACAGCACTGTCTTAATGTTTTTTTCTTTACTCCATTGCTGCCATCCACAGTACTCAGTTGCAGAAGCATATTCTTGAAACTGATTACTCAATTAGCCAAGCATATCTTTGTACTTTTAGCTTCTGTGATCTGCTTTTCTGCCATGGCTTCATTATCAGACTCCTCCTTCAGCACTCAGTCCATCGCAGATCTCCAGTTTACCACCTCACCTTCATTTAATTCTCCTGCCTTCATTAAGTTTTCCAATATCTCTGTAACCAAGTCACCTCTATCTCCACTTCCATAACTAGGGTTTCATCTCTCTGTGATTCTCTTTTTCAAAAAATGTTTCTAGCTGCAGTGCTTACTTCTTTTATTTTTTTTTTTTTGTTTTACATTTGTTTACTGGGAAAGTCCGACTGGACACATATCCATTTTCAGCAGAGGCCTGGGGAGAAAAGCTCCAGTACAATACATACAATACATACAATAACGTAAAATACAAATGAGACATCTTAATACATTTGTGAGAAATCAAGCCTACTCCTAAAAATACAGTACATAGAAATACAGTCTGCACAGACAATTATTAAAGGACATATTACATTCTTGTGACATATTTTTTTTATTTTATTTTAGGGCATAATGGAAGTTTTGAGTCACAGAACAGTAATGTGGAGTAACATCAGCTAGTTAACAGACTTGTCAGGGTGATAAGGTATGACCTTTGATCCTAGAAAGAGTCATTGCAACAGTTATTTGGTATTAGTTATCCTGGGGAGTAGCAGGTGCAGAGCCAGTTATTAGTATAGTGGAGTTTGGGAATTCTCCAGGCACTAGTAACAGCCCTCTGACATCACCTAATAGTCCAATAGGGTTGGGGAAATTGTCCGATGTCCTGTCTCCATTTTCCTCTTAGTAGTAACGGCATCAGAGAAGAGACCACTATCCTAGTGGGTCAAAACAAGGATAAATAAATACTGTCACTGTACTGTAACCAGTCTGAGTAATTATATGTACTGTATTTTTAGGAGTAGGCCTGATTTCTCAGAAATATATTAAGATGTCTCATTTGTATTTTACATTATTGTATGTATTGTACTGGAGCTTTTCTCCCCAGGCCTCTGCTGAAAATGGATATGTGTTCAGTCAGACTTTCCCGGTAAACAAATGTAAAACAAAAAAATAAAAGAAGTAAGCACTGCAGCTAGAAAAGTTTTTCGAAAAGAGAATCTACACAACATGAATGTATCTGAGTTACTGGAGGGTCTCAAGTTTTGCCATCTTTCAATTATATTCTACAAAACTCAAATGTTCTAATTTTGTATGCAAACTGCCTTAAAATGTGTTTAGATAAGAAAGTAGGTGAAGGTTGATATTGTGTTTCTTACAATTAAGAGGAAGTTATTGTAGTGGAATATTTAATTGTGAGTCTCAGTTGTTCGATATGTTTGAAAATATTTTGAATTATTTTGTTTCTTGTGCTAAAAGAACCGTTATATCTTTTTTAATGATGGGCTAACTGACAAGAATATTTTCACCATGCTGGTTTGTCATTTCAAACAAGTGTATGAAGAGTTTATATTTTTAAAGCATCAAGTTTGTATATCCTATCATTTGACAAAACAAGAATAGCAGACTGTGCAAGAACTACTTAATAATTGCAATGTTATGAATAAACCAAGTAATGAAGGCTAATCCATTGTGATGATAAAAATGAATCAGTATATGAATATATATGATTCATTTGCAGGAACAGCAAACTCACAAAAAAGTTCATTTATTTAACATTTGTTTACTGGGAAAGTCTGAGTTGGAATGAGTCAATTTTCAGTGGTGGACCAGGGATTTCAGTGGAGTACCAGGGAGAAACTCCAGACGCATGTCTTTGTAATGTGGGAGGAAACCCACACAAATGCAGGGAGGACATGCAGACTCTACACAGAAAGCACCCCAGCCAAGAATCAAACTGGAGAACCTCTTGCTCTGAGGTGACAACACAAACAGCTGAACCACTGTGCAGTCAAGATCCAGATCAAAACAGTGCTGGTATCAGTTGGGGGGGGGGGGTCATTTCAGCTGGCGAAATGTGATTCTCCAGGATGAAGGAAGTCCTGCAGACATTAACAATTGTGCTAAGACTGCTGTTCCACTTTCTTGCTTTGGATGTGCTGCTTTGATCCTCTTTTGAGAAAGACTCAAGCCTTTGATTGTGAACACTATGAAATGCTGTACTGTACTGCAAACCGCTTAAGCAACATAAGGAGAATGAATGGTTGCAGTCTAAATTTACAGTGATTGCATCCTTTCACTATCCATCCAGTGAGGTAAACTATATGTGTTTCTGGCCTTTAGGGAAGAAGCTAGAATTGTTATCAATTCTATAAGGCTAGATTTGCATATAAGCTAGAGGTTAAGTTATTATACCTTGTCTTAGGGGAAAATCTATAAAGGGAGATACAGTGAAGGGTCATTCCTTCTGGATGGTGTAAGAATCAAGTCTGAACTATAAGGCATCTATGCAGTGCAAGGCTGGGTCTGTAGAACTATTACATTACCTATCACTTAGGTATTCCTTGGGGAGGTATGGTTTGAAAATGCACATATTAACTATCTGTATAGATGTTCTTATAGTGCTAACAGCTCAATATGGCTGCAACTCTAAAATAATGATTTCTTTAACACAGAGTCAATATGTAGTGCATCTTCAAAACCAGTACACACACACACACGCAAACGCGCGCACATGCGCACGCACACATGCACGCACACGCGTGTGCACAAACACACATGCACACAACACGCACACACACACACACACACACACACACACACACACACAGACAGACACACACACACACACACGCAAATGTGCAACCCCACAAACACATGCACAGACATACATATACTGACATACTGGTCAAAGTAATTAGTGGAGTGTCTGTGTGGTTCATGAATTTTATTTAAATTGTTTCAATACACCAGTTACTTCTGTTTAACGCAAATCTGTGTATACAAAGCTATGCTGCTATTTGTGCAAAAAAAAAAAAAAAAAACAGGGGTAGTCCATTTACTCTTTTTACTAAGCTAGTGACCTAAAATTAAGCTAATTAATGCTGACCAGTAAACAGTACCACATCCTTAACTGCCGATTCATCTTTATTGGAAAAATGTAAATGGTTCTTCAAAAATCTCTTGTACTTGTGTATTCAACACTACAGCAATAATAGTCATGTTCTGTTGCATTAAATACGATTATAACAATTAATAACCAGGTGCTTGCTTGAATACTTTAATATGAGAGTGTTGTACATCACTGTGCTATACTATAGTAATAAGCTGTGTTCAATTACACATTTATGTAAATAACTTTTTTAAGTCCAGGAAATGAAAAAAAGTCAGTGGAGTCCTTCCAAAATTATATTACTGTGAACAACACCAGAAGTACACATATACATACATACATACATACATACACAAATATAGAGAACAGGGATCTGACTCCTGATTTTTTTTTTTTTTTGTAAAAAAGTAGTGGGTAAAAATATAATCAATCTTAAAATTTCACTTGCATACCACTAAAGTCGAACACTGGCAGAGATGTATGTATACTGTGTACTACCTGGATGAACTGACGAAGCATGGAAGCAGGTGCAGATCAGGTGCACAGAACATTGTGAATGTAACCAGTGGAACCTCACTGTTTCTTTAGTTGTTTTTTATTATTATTATTATTAATATTTTTATTTATTTATTTATTTATTTTGTTATTTTGTTATTTTATTAACCAACCCAGTTGACAGACTGCTCACTAGATATATTTTCGTCTATGACTCAGGCCAAAGTGGCAGTGTACAACTCTGAACACTGAAATACAGATGTATGTTATTATACAACACTTAACAGTACACTGAGAGAACAATACAAGAAAGTATAAATATATTCAATGAAACAAAAATGGGCATTTGTTATAAAATAGAGAAAGATTGCTAACTACCAATATAACAAAAAAAAAAAAAAACATTTATTGAACAATATCGAAGTTGTAGACTTTTACGTTTTTGTAGAAGTTGCTGTATGTGACTTTGTTAGCTCATGTCAAAACAAGAATACGTACTCATTAGTAAGAAATTGAAGTAGAGTCTTTTCACCATACTGACTTTTTTGTTTTTTCTTATAGTTTGTGGAAATTAGTTCAAAGCCACAGATGCCAGTTTTGTAGGTGTTTTTTCTACTATAGCCTTAGTGAAGTAAGGACTTAAAAGAGCTATAACATTATCAGAGGATGGTCAAATGGAATAATATGTTTCTCTGTGTTGCAGCTTGGCTAATAGCAGTTGGAAATAGGGGCAGTTTCACAATTTAGAAGCAAGAGTTTCCAACTGGCTTTTTACGCTGAGTATCAGTGATCTTTTCTTGGACCATCTAAGGACATGAATATACATTTTATTTTTTACTCTCACCCAAAGGCTATATATACTCTGCTCCAAGTTCACTGTAAATAATTGGAAACAGGTCACTTTGGGGAATTATCATTTGTATTGAGAGCTGTTCCTGTTTATACAGGAAGTGAGTTAAAGAATATTTATGTTTGCCTAAATTGATTGATGGATCCTTTTATGATACTGTTGCCTGTGTGGAGAATGTTAAGTTTAGCTGAGGAGTAATACGGTGGTGGTGCTGCAGTAGTGTTGTCGCCTCACAGTTAGACGTTGCCCGTTCAATTCTCAGTTAGAGCATCTTCTGTGTGGCGACATGCGTGAACGGGCATTCCTTCATTGAAGGTTGTGCGTTAGGCCTGGAAAGTCAGCACGTAAAACTTTACTGCCAATCATTAGCAGACCGGAGTTCCGCTGTGGTGACCCCTAACTGGGAAAAGCTGAAAGACACAAATACCAGTCTTTGTAGTGCCAGTGCTTGTTCCAAGATGGACAGTATTGGTTAAGGCAGAAGTTGTTTTGGACTCCTGATGGGTACCAAATATCAATGCAGTTTTTTTACGGTTAATGACTAACCCCATTCACAAAGCCAGTTCCAGAATTAATTAAAATTCTTTTGCAGGTTGTCTTGCATCATGGGAAGAACATAGTTTGACATGAGTGCAATGATATTGTTTGCATAAAGTGTGCAGTTTATAACAACCAAGTCAAATCATAAGCTTGTAATGAAAACAGAAAAGAAGAGGGCGTAAGATTGAACTGTGTGGTACCCTGGCTGAAAAAGTTGAATTTTCTAAAATATCTGGTGTATGCTTAACTGGGAATGGTTTAGTATTTAGATGAGCAGGGAATCATTTTTGGGCATTCTCACCAATACCAAAATTAGCAAGGGTTTTGCGTAAGACAGCAGGGTTGACAGATTCAAATACATTCTTTATATGAACAAACATGAATTTTGTTAGTTTTCCTTTTCCATAGTATCATGACTATATTATGATTCAGTGTCACAGAAGACAACAAATCAGTTAGATTGTCCAACAAAACAGGTATTGGAATCACTTTTTGTTTTGTTCAATACAACATAGCAGGGCTCAGCTATAACCCTCCCAAAAACTGACTACTTCATTGTTATTGTAGCTTGTTGTTTTGGCTACAGATTGCCCTTACTCTGTATAGCCATTGCATCAACCCAGTTTAAACCACTATTTCCAAGGATGTGCTGTGTCTGGCACAATGCGTTAAACGTGTTCTATTTTCAGCTATGAATGTAATCCATTCACTGGCAGATTGAGAGTTCTGGTGCAAATGAAAGTAGGGTGATTTGGCTTATAATTGACAGTATTAAAACTGCTTGTATGGGAGTAGAAATTGTGCTTCCTCCTTAATGTATAAAAATTAAGGTGTCTAACTTATAGAGTTATTTAAGGTACTGAAGATTATTGTTCACCATAGCTGGCAATTTACAGATAGTTTAACACAAGCAAAATACTAACAGAGTTAGACACTTCTAAAACATGGATAGAGAAGTTTAACTAGGCATTTATCAAGTACGCCATGATGTAGAAATTTCTGAGTAAGCAGTAAGCTGCCCGCTGTACTGCATTGACTGCTTGAACTTCAAATCTATAGATGAAACAAAAATGTCACAGAAGTTAACACATCAGTCAGACTATCCAACAAAATAGGTGCCCAGATGATGTTTTCGCATCATGGTGTCATTTGTCCAATACAGCACAATTGACTCAGATATAACCCTAAAAAGGGAGTTGGCAAAAGGTAAATGGGATCAGGATGATATCAACTCATTGTCATAGTATCTGTTCAGTCAGAGTTTTGAATCTTTTATCACATATTTTGGATATGGGTCATGTTTCTGTATAGATTCTGTTATATAGATTACTGAAGGACCTGGTGGAACTATGGTGTTTAATCTATTATGGTCCAAAATGTATTACCATTTAGCTTTTCAAAGAAGGAAAATGCTATGTTTAGGTTCATACTTGTGTTTCTTTCTTTCATATTGATTATCAAATATTTTAACATCATCATCATTACAATCTGCCGACAAACTAATGGTCCAAACCTACAAAGCTAACAATTCAGCTGGGGAATCTCTGTTTGACAACTTTGTTGGCAAAGCCTGGAATTCTCTACCAAACCATATAACCCTACAATCCTCCATAAGTCTTTTCAAAAAAAGCATCAAACAGTATCTCAAAGTCAGCTGGCTTTGTCCATGTTTCTTCCCTGACTAAGCTGTAAAATGAACTCATATCTACATAATACCTTAACTCAACTATTTACTGTACCAGTCTGATTATTTCTGCTCTCATGTTGTCTGACCATGTAAAGTGCAAGTCCCTTTGGGAATAACACTAAAACATTGTATAGAACTCTTTGTTCTTACATTTTCTATGTAACTAACTTGATGTGTAATCTTCGTAATTATTGGCTATTGGAGGTTTTCTCCCCGGGCCACCTCTGAAAATGGACATATACCCAGTCGGACTATCCCGGTAAACAAATGTAAAATAAATAAATACATACATTATGAAAGCTTATAAAATATAATATGTTGTTAAGTCATGGTCAAGTAAGTCAATGTATAATGGAAGGCACAGGGCATTTATTGTATGTATTCTGCTCTTAATTGATTCCTGATTATAATTCTATTTAACTGTTCATGAGGCTAGTGATTTTTGCAATTATTTAGGGCACAGTTGGTTGACATATTTATGTGCATAAGTACGCTATTGTTTTCTAATTAGCAATAATAAAAGTATTATGCTCTGCTTCACTTTGGCACCTTGGTAACACAGACATTTACCACATTTTTCCCTTTATTAAGTGATACTAAAATCTGCTGAAGCTTGTAGTTGTAGGTACAGACAAGGCTTTTTCACAATACAGAAAGTGCTTCATCACTAAGATGTAAAGGAATATATGAGTGGCAGATAGTCTTCTTTGTCTAGTATGTGGTCTCCCTACCCTACATAAAACTTAATTATTAACTTAATTAGACTGACACTGTTAACAATGCACAGTACATAATGCACTAAAATGTTCATGATACTACTCTCTATGGTGTTTCATGGGGGAGTGATTAAAAGAACATCAAAAATTAAGGATCCCAATTCTGTTATATTTATAGACTTTAAAATATTGACTGTGAGAGAGAATGTTATTTTACTTTTTCATGTGGTTTGCTCAGTGAGCTAAAGAATCATTTACAAATAAGATGTGAAATAAAAATGTTCATGGCTACTCCTTGCCTACTGTGGTTCATAGACTTACAGTGTAGGTGACCAGTGATGGGCATAGCACACATTTCCCATTGATCCAAAACACTGTCTAGTTAAATGACTCACTGAAGGTACCACATTAAGAAAATGCAGACTAAGGAAATCAAACCCTGTAGCACAGGAACTACAGTTCAATGTTTAACCCTCTGTACTGACTGTCAGACCTCTATGTTTTATTTAATAATGATGGCAGTCTCACTGAGCTAAAAGACACCAGGGGCTGAATACTGAAAGGTTGTTGGGAGGTGTCAGCTTGGTGTACACCTTGTGGTAACCATTTCCAATTCAGAGACAGCCCTACCATGGTGTGGTGTGGTGTAGCTTCCTGGTGGGTTGTATTTGTGGTCTACCTCAAATGCTAATGATGCATTCTGGAGGAGTGACCTATTATAATCAGTCCTGTGTTCTCACTCTGGAAATGTCTAAAGCTGCACAAGTTACCCGAGCTGCTCATGTTAATGAACACATCCAAAAGCATATGTTTAACTGATCTTGTTAAAAGTAAATGTCAGGGAATTCAGTGGATAGGCAAGGTTGGGGGTCTGTGCATTTGTGGCTGCATGTGTGAATGCATATGTAGGTATGAGTGAATGAATGATGTAAGGTGAGTGTGTGTGTGTGTGTGTGTGTGTGTGTGTGTGTGTGTGTGTGTGTGTGTGTGTGTGTGTGTGTGCACGCGCGCGCATATGTGTGTGTGTGTGTGTGTGTGTGTGTGAGTGGGTGAGGAATGTGTGCGTGTCTATTGCTCATGCATAAATGCGTGAGTGTGTACATGTGTGTGTGTGTGTGTGTGTGGGGGGGGTGTCTGTCATAACTCCACCCCCACCCAGAGCCATATTCAGCACTATGTGACCTAGGCAGTTGTATATGGCCCACTGGCCTGGGGATGACACAACATTTTATTTTAATTAAAAAAAAACTTTCACTTCTTCTTTAAGGACACACTCTGCATGTGCTATACACACCTTTATCTTTCTCTTCCTGGTGCTGCTTTTCACTTAGAATTCAAATGTGGAGAACAACTCCATGACAGTGACAAGCACACCCATACATCTTTCAGAAAGTGCATTGAGAAAGGTAGTGCATGCATGTGTATAATGCCCTCATTAGGCTGACAGATTAGTTAATTGACTTGCTTGGGCTCAAACCCTGCACCTTGGTTATAGTGGCTAAGAGCCTGAATCCTCTACACATTCTACCAGACTGTTCGGTTAAGTATCAACAATGGTGTATTTTCAAGGAATGTGAGTTTCACTGAAATTTTCAATTAATTGAGTTTCAGTGCATTTTCTTTGAGATTCAGTGCATTTTCAAAGAATTATGTGTTTCAAGGGAAGATAAGTTTACTGTTGCTCATGCTGTCTGTCTTCAATGTGCACCTGTTTTGTTTTGTTTAGCAAATGGTCATCAGTGTTTGAAAAGTGTTAGTAGCACAAGAGGTAACATATTTTTCTCTGTCTTATCTCCCATACCATTTAGATGGATTTACGAATACCATGGTGTTCTTTAAGGGGGATGGGGGTGCTGCACTCCTGAGTGGGTCCCCCTTTGGATGAGATGCCAAGTAACCATGCACCTGCTGTCAGATTGCCAGCCAGTCCCTAGTGCAATATTACCAGTTTACCATTTTTTAATGTAGCATAATTTATTCTTCAAGGGCAGCAGGCCCTATTACATGAAACACTGAAATATAAAGTTGTTTGCTTGCAGCAACCTCTTCATTAGTTACAGATCACTTTAATGTGGAATTATTCAGATGATTTTTATTGCTGCAGAGATTGTACATAATTACTGACATTGGTGGATTGTAATGACAGAAGCTTTTGTGACCTTTTATCATTAAAATGGACTGAATTGGGTAGTTTTGTCATTATTGGTTCATACGTTTTGTTTCATTGCTTACTGGAAAATATTCAAAACTACAAATGTTAAATGAACTGTAACAATTATCTCTGTATTATACAAGGAATATAATTTAATACAATCAGGAAGGTGAATCACCAACATATGCATGTGTGCCTGGTCCTAAAAATGTGTGGAAGGGGCTTATGGTTTGAAAAGGCCTTGGATGAGGGTAAAACAGTAAACACCACTCATTTAGACCTGGCCAAAGCTTTTGACACAATCCCCCACTCAGGGATCATATGGATAGCAAACTGGCTCAATGACAGGACACGTTGTCTGGATAGGTGAATCCACCTCCAATAGGAAACCTGTTACTAGTGATGTCCCACAGTGCTCAGTGTTCGAACCCCTCCTGTTTGGTATATGCTTCTCTGAAGTGAAGGCCAATGTTAGGGGCCTTTGGCTCACCAAATTCACCAATGACTGTAAGTTGGGAGCAATCATTAAATCCCCAAATGAAGTTGACATTCTACAAACAGGCCTAAAAATGACAAATGACTGGTGCTAAAACTATGATCTGAGACTAAATGCTAAAACATGTATAATCATACCCTTTGGTAAAGCGGATATCCCTGCAAATTATAATATTGATAGCATACCCCTAAACATAGACCCAGTGGTGAGGGGCATAGCAACACAGATAGATAGTATGCTAAGCTTTGAATACCAGGTAGCTACAGTAGTAAGGAAATCCTTCTGTGTGGCTCAACTTCGTAAGTAAAAGCATGGCATCAACATCAAAGAAAGTCAATGTGCCATTGTACTTGGCCTTCATCAGACCTACAATTAAGTACAATGTTCCCTTCTCTGTGTACCTAACCAGGCACTTACACTAGCTGGAGCAGCCCCAGAGGTTTCTCATTAAAAACTACAAAGGGTAAGACACATGTATTATGCAAAGTGACAAAATGCCGCATCCCTTTACTCTGTCTCATATATTTTACTGAGAAGTGACTTATGCCTGAACTACAAGGCATTCTGTAATCCAGCCCTGATGAAAATGTTACATATTTGCAAGAAAAATTATACGAGGGTCACGTGTTTCACGGACCTGAACCTTATTTCTGGCTCTAACAAAACGTGCTGGAGAGACAGATTTGTATCCCAATGGCTACCTCGTCTATGGAATAAAATTCATATGTTCGTAAAACCAAGCCTGTCTCTCACTCTCTTCAAAAAGAATTTGGATAAATGAATGGGGAACTGTAAATTCACTCCCAGGGTATTGCCCATGTCCCTTATGGACAGAGGCAGTCTGCAAAATGACTCAGGGCTCCAACACCCAAAGACTCACTACTCTGATACTACCCCATCCCATATTCTGGGAGTTAGGATATAATATTGTCAAATCCAGGGTATTATTGGCTAGACTTGTAAAGACCCTTGTGCCATTAACCCAGTAATCACCTATGAAAATATGAACCTATGCAAACAGCCCAAAGTTAAACTTAATCCTTCACTGGCCAGATGCATTTTCTTTGAATGTGGGTTTCAATGCTGTTTTAGTGAATGTGAGCTTCAAGGGAAGAGACATTTACTCTTTATTATAAGTCTCTTTCCTTTATGAGACTGCATTGTTTTGTTTAGCAAATTATCAGAGTTTGTGACAACATATGAAATAAAAGTTTTAAATGAAATCCAAATATCTTTAATCAGTGTAGAAGGAAAGAAGAAAATAGTGTGTGCACTGACAGTGTTTTATGGTAACGGGGGAGAAATAGACAAGTAATGGGCACTAGAATGGTTATTGTGAGCAAAACCTGCAACATTGGGGAGGACTAGACACCAGGGATGCATTTTTATATTGTGCCTTAAAGGCACTTAAATATAACATGAAGGTATTTTGCAGCATGAAGACATAGGGGGACTACTAAACACCAGGGATAACTCTTTATATCATGTCGCAAAGGCACTAAAAATACAATATAAAAAGATTTTGCAGCATGAAAGATGTGGAACTGAGGGGACAACTAGACACAAGGGATAACTGTTTATATTGTGACTGAAAAGCACCTACAAAAGTTCAAACCCTATATTCTTGGCTATCACACACAGCTCTTGAGTCAAGCCTTATCGATCTGCCCTACCAGACATTAGGAATAGTCCTTACATATTACCTTTACTGTTTTAAAAGAATTAATTAAAAAAGATAGTAGGGAGATTTGAATTCTGCACCCTTGACATAGGGAGCAGAAGACTTAACTATCTATACTACCCAGGGGGTTAACAC